>NC_079333.1:66460820-66743320 GCF_029582105.1 Oenanthe melanoleuca | reverse complement strand
CCGGCCAGTCAGGAGTCTCAGAAACAGCTACAAGTTAGTTGAAACAGGTGCATGTAATAAAGAAGCCTGAAATAAAGAACCAGAACAACTGGCCTGTGTCAAGTTGAAGTTACTGTTACATAGGGCTGTTCAGAATTTTCACAACAAGTTTCAAAAACCTCCAAATCTGCACTTTGCTTTTTTACTCTGGAAAATGGATTCACTGAAAAGTACAAACCAATCTATTTTGCACTTACAGATGGACCTAATATAATGCAAAACATTTACCTTTTTTTGAAACCTGTGCTGTTTGAATTGATATTGTTGTATAAATTTGACCTGTCTAGAAAGGAATACAGATGAAAAATGTGTGTTTTAAAAGGCCAAGGAAAAATGTAGGCATCCGACCTCTTAGCCCAACAAAACACATGTACAGTCTTATGTACAGGTCTATCCCATATGTTTATGGAAAGCTCTACTTTTTACATAGGCAGAGGAGAAAAGAAGGTAAGGAGCTCTAGAATGCAGAGATTCTTTCTAGCTCAGACCAGACATCTCTGGACAGGGTTCAGAATTCCTTCTCTGGTGAAAGATCTGTGGAAGTTTGTCCTCCACTTCCCACCCCAAGGATCTGAAAAACAACGCAACATTCACCAGTGAGTCAGACTACAGTTTCTGGACATTGTAGCATGTATTTTCTTCAGCATAACCTTCTAGATGCTCACTTTGGCAGCAGTAGTTTGAACACCCATGACATCCCTTTCCTCTGATTTGACATGCCAATAATACTATCAGCGTGTGAATCAACACACATACAGACCAAGTCACAAGCAATATCCAAGGTGATGACAAGGCCAAATTTTACCTGCTTTTCCACACAAATGGTAGATGTAAGAAGTGCCAAGGGTTTCCATCATTAAGATGTGTACATGGAAAACAGTCAAAAAAAGTTCTTTAAACAAAGCGCAGCTTAAGAGCACAAAGTCATTTACATAAGGAAGGATGCTGTGGTGAGTTAGATATTTTCATTAGCAAACAAATTATCAGCTGTCAGAAAAAGTTCATTGATTGTATTTGTTCTCCTGGTGCTTTTTTTTTTTTGTCTTTATAGAATCAATATTCAAGTCCTTCATGGTTTAAAAAAAATATATTTGAAATTGGTAATAAGTACTTCCTAGAAATATGTACTTTTTCCCTGGAATTGCAGTGTGAATAGCAATAAAAATAGGGTCTGGTAAAATCACTTGAGTACTATTGGACTTTTCCTCAGTTTAGAAGATGAAAGTTAAAGAAGTTTATGAATTAACTGTATCCATTTTTTCTGTGGGATTTAAGGTAGTGTATTTTCTGCCAACATTTTCAACATATGGAATTAATGTTATAAATTTAATGATCTTGGTGACATAAAACTAAGGGTTATAGAAAACAAAAGCAAAATTCTTACAGAACCTTCTCATTATGAATGTGCATCAAGTTGTGCAAGTTGGAGTTGTAAATGTTGTAGCTTATTGCTCACACAACATGGTTCCTCACTAAAAAGGTGTCAGTGGAAGAATTCTATGCCCATATCTTTTACAGCAGAATAATAAAAAAAATCCCAGTTAAGTCACCAATATAAAAAAAATCTACTATGTAAACAACAGAATTTTCAATAATTTTCTTTCTATCGCCTTTGGTAAAAGAAAGTGAATCCAATGGCTTTCATGTGTCCAACACATGCATCTGATTTTGTTGCTTTTCTTCATATCTCCTTTTAACTGGGACATGAAAACAGTGGCAACAGCCAGACTGCAATAAACATCTAAAGACATCTAAGTATTTCGAAAAATCTCTGAAATGTACTCTCAGTGGGTAGCCCTCCACAGTACAGGAACAGCACAAGAGCAAATGCATTTACTGATACTCCTGTGTAAGAAGGATACTTGGACACTGCAGACAGTTTTTTTTGTGTGCTGATGTTCTCAGGAGTTGTGCTGCTTGGAAATTCTTACTTCTTGTAGGATTGCTGAAGCCAAAAGGGTGAAAGAATAGTGATTGTATGCAAATAAGTCCACTTGTGCTTAACTTTGGTGTTTTACAAATAGCACAAAAATCTGAGCTCAGTAAAAGTAAAGAGGAATGCAGCAAGCCAAGGTGACAAGCTCCTCAGTTTTGGTAGAAATAGGAGAGGCCTTAGAAAAGGCTGTCCAAAAGCTATTTGAAAGCTGAGATTTTAAGAGCATCTTTATAGAGATGGTGATATAAACTATAACAGGACATTTCTGGAACAATATAATGCTGGCTGCAGCAACAAAAACCATAAGGCAATGAAAGAAATGGACAGCTGAAATGTTGAAACACTTAAATGAAATAAAAGTTGATAGCCAGGAACTGTAAGAAAGCAATTAAAAATATTAAAACCACAGACATTATGCATAAAGAGAGGCAAAATATTTATGAGGAACAGGAAGCACCATTAATTATAACTACTTCAATTAGCTCCTCAGGATCATCAACTGTATGATTGCAATAAAGAACCTCCAATAAAATAACATCCCCTCTTTAGACAGGCTTCCTTTGTGCTCCTAGGATGTCAGCTAATGTGCACCCACTAGATGCCAGTCTGTAATGTGGGAAAAGTTCTTCCTAACCTGTAAAAGCATGCTTTGGCTGAAATCCAACAAAGAGTGGGAAACACAGCCATAAGAAACAAGAAAAACAACCCCCAGAAAAAAGCAGATGGAGGAAAAGAAAATAGATATTAAAGGAAGTCTGGAAGAAGAAATTCAAACTCTTTCCAGCCTAATTATGGTGTGCTCCTGCAGGTTATGGACAACCCTATCATACCACAGTGACAGAAGTTCTCAAGTCTTCCCACACTTCCTCCTCCTCCCATGAGTCTCCCAGTCAGAAGCTGCTATACCCTCTTGCAGAGCTATGGCTCCAGGTGCACCTCTTCCTGAGAAAAAGTCCAAGGAGTAGGAAGTAGAGTGTTTGGCAAACTCCTGACACACTGCTGATATTTTCTCATACAGAGGGAGAAAAACTTGTATATTCATGCATCAAGATGATGATTCAGGGAACCAGCAAAAGGCTAAGGGTTGAATTTGTAGTTGCACACATGCAAGTGGTAGTACAGGTTTTCTTATTGCCAACTTGCTGGAAGTCAGAGATTCATACTGAGAAATTCAGGTTCCTTGGTCTTATCCTCTCTCATGATTTATATGCTACAGGAACACATAACCATGGTTTTGAGTAGGTGAGAGTGTCCTCTGTGAAACTTTGAGAATGCTGGACTCCTAAACTCTCTGACTAAACTGCTGCAGCACCATGGAGGCCAAGATACAGAACACTTCCATTAAATGTATTAGGCAAAATATGCTTCTGCAGCATGGAAAATGACATAATGAACAATGTTTTCTTTCCCATTTTCCACTTCATTATCATATTCTTCTTGCTATTTACAAAAAGGAAAGTATGATTTAACTTGAACACAAGACCAATATTGATGTGGAAAAAAAGTTTGTACTAGACAAAAAGTTGAGAATAGCCTCAGACCACACTAACTGCCAGTTCTTGTGGAACTTAAGGAAACGAAAATGTCAGTGTTCTTGGTGTAAGTGTTCATCACAAAGAATAGAGAGTACTCCAGTGTGCTGTGGTTGAACCCCAGATGATGATTTTTCATCACACAATGGTACTCTTGTGACCCACATCCCAATGTGCACGTGTGGGTGGGCATACGGTACCCATAGCAGGAGCTGACTTCATACACCAAAAAAGCTTTGGGATTCCTGACCCGAGCCTTGGACTCTAGCAGTGAATAATTAAGTACGATAACCCAAATAACAGAATGATATATAGGCTTGATAAAAATAAACACCTGATTTACTTTAACATTTTTTTAATATATGCTTAGGTACCCAAAAAAAAAAAAAGCGAATCTGACTCACCTAAAAACCTCAAGAACTTTGGGAGAGACAGCACAGAAGTTTCAGCCTCCATCTGTCTGAGGGAGCATTGCATGTGTACTCCTTATTTCACATCATTACCTGAAAAATCTTCATTAAGTATTGAAGCTGTAAACATGAAAGTTGCTGAGTTTATGCCACTCATAAAAAAATAAACCTTGAATGCTATAGATTTTTTACAGATGTCTGGATAATCCTTATTATTCAAAATAGTAAACAAAATTTTAATTTATACTAGCTTGCAAAAAAATTAAAATAACAATCTAATTTAAACATTCATAACTGAAAACCAATTATTTAAAGGTGACTTTTCATAATCCAGAAAAACAAAATGTATCATCAAGATTATAGACAGCAAAAGCAGACTCAATGAAAGGACTGGAATAATGAGCTTCAGAATGAAACTGCAGTTACAACAAAGAGAAGTGATGTGATAAAAAATATGCAGATAAACTTCAGAGGGAAGTTATACCAAACACTGGTTTTCATTCTTTCTGATAACACAGTGGAAGGAGTCATTACATAAAAAAAAAAAAAAAAAAAAAAAAAAAATTAAGAAAAGGAAATTCCTTTTCAATTAGGCTATGAACTTTATTGGTATAGAGAGCAGCTCAGCATTACGCATAAAACGACAGTGCAAAAATGACTGTACACTATGGAATTGAAACTGTCCTATTAAAAAGCATAAAACATACCTGCTACATTGAAAGATTCAGAATATCTTGTCTCTACAGACAAGTTATTCCACAGCTATCTTCAGTGGAGTCTCTTGCACATTCATTTGGGGATGATAACAGTACAGTTTATTACAGGAATATGGATGAACTGATTAGTTTTATTAACTCTGGCAATTTCTAAGGAGTTGAACTCTAGACTTGCATGTAATGCAAACCTGATGAAGCATTAGATTATAAAGAATATAAATTTGCTTAGTATGCCAGAGGTACTAATGCTGAGGTATTAATATTGAAAGTATATGGAGTATACTTTACTAGACAGCATTTCAGCATTTGCTGAACTAATTGCATCAACAGATTTTTTCTTTAGAACTTTCTTTAATATCAGAATCTTCTAATCTTTTCTTCTACCCATTCTGTTTGTTTGTTTTGTTTTGTTTTGTTTTGTTTTGTTTTGTTTTGTTTTGTTTTCTTTTGTTTTGTTTTTAATGAACATGTGACAAAACTACAGAAGTACACCTCTTGGTTAACTTGAATTCAGACCTAGAATTGGTGGAGATATAGATCAGTGATGACAAATGGAAATGCAGACAGAAATCCATATGTGTTGAGATGGGTGGACTGTAAGGCTCTAAAACTCTCCAGCACTTTCTGGGAACTTCCTTCCAGAAGAACAGGGTTCTTTAACAGGTGAGTCGTTAAATGCAATTTTGGAAAATGTTTCACTGCAATAAAAGAAGGTTGTTTTTTTTTTTCTTCTCCTCTTAGTTTTATCTTTAAAGAGACTAAAAGCAAACAAGGAAAACTGTTAAGCATAATTTGCTTTATTACTTTAGAGACAGACAGTACTAAAAAAAGAAACAAGCAGCATATTTGACAAGTTTACGTGAAAAAACACAGACTAAAATATAGTTTGTCACACGTGGCATTCCTTGGTAGGTTAGATAAATAGTTTATGAAAAATACTGAGCATGAATATGCCAAAAGCAATCAACATTATTGTGAAAGCTATGATATTGTACAAGGTAAAACCTAGAGCAATGCTACAGAAGACCTACAGTACTGTACTTGTACAGAACTGTGCAAAGCTGCCAGGTTTTGCTTCACTGAATTTCTGTAGCAAAACCAGAAAATCTTGCCTGTAGGGCCAGGACTCTTAAACATGGAGACATAAGCATACAAATGCCTGAAAGGTGCAAACACCATAGAGTGTAAAGAATTATTTAGGAATACAGACATATCTTTGAATACAGAAGAAAAAATGAGGATAGGGAAAATGGGCTTAATGTAAAGTACTTTACAGCAACATGCTTTTCACTCCAGAAGAGACATCAAAAGCATGGCAGCTATATTTCTTGAAAAATTTTGGTGATGCACAGTGACTGCACTGTTAGTGAGCTTAACTAGAATAAATGAAGGCTGCTCACAAAACTCCTGCAAAGAATTGGTGATACAATCTAAATGGAATATTAGGTGTCTTTGGTGAATTTCTGTACTAATGATCATATAGTCACCCATCAGGTCTCAGCATGGGAAACTTAATTTCTCTTTGCAGTGTGCATGGTAGCTTGACTTTTAATACTTAATGAGAGAAGAATATTTCTGGCAAAGATTTTGCAAGTGAATCTATGAGAGTCCAGTTCTTATCACAATTTGAGTATAAATTTTATTTTTTGACAAACTGACAGACTCAGATACTGGAACTAGGGCCACCAAGCCTATTTCATTGGGGAAAAGCAACATGAACTGTAACTCCAGAAACAGGAGAATAAAGTCCTAGGTCTGTGTTACACACTAAGTAACAATAACCACTTCTTGTCCTAAGGAACAATCTAATGCTCTGAGATGTTTAGTGTTTTTTTCCTGAACATAACAAGAATGTAAAGTACTCCTATGTGCAAAATTAATTAATAAAAAAAATTTCTTTTCAAGACTGATGCAAGGGAAAGTCATCTTATCCAGATATTCATTTGTAACCTATGGGTTCTGTATTTTAATGGTAATGTCTACGTAATGGAACAGAGACATATGATCATTTAACACTGCACTGTTGAGGTTGAAGAACTGTTATTTTCTCAGTCAAAAAAAAACATAGCATCATCATTACACATCTATTTCTCTCTTTTGCATTAGTTCTGGGGACTTAGGAAATCTTGATAAGGCACTTGATGTATATGTTACTGAGCTCTGCCGCATGTATGTATACTCATGGCCTCACCACAGAGTAGCACCTGGGCACACAGGTAGTCTTTGCACAGCCAAAGCCACCCTCAACCTTCTAAAACAACTTACAGTAAATAGAAATATTTCTGAGCTCCACGTCCACTCTCTTTAGTGTTAACCTGTGACTTGTTAAGGCAATGGTGTTCATCCTGTGGGCATGCAGAGATAAGGAAACCACCAAGGATTGATTTTTTTTTTCTCCCTCAAGAAAGGCTGTTTCTGTTCTGCCTATAAAATACATTAAGCAAATTGGCTTTTGCACTAGATCAAGTCTGTAATCCATGGAAGAAACAGTGCTCAAAGACATCAATGAAATCATTGTGCTACAGCCTGTGGATATTGTGCTGTCTCTCTTTCTGGTACCAATCTCCTGGGTTGAATTGGAACCTGTATGAGCTCTCCCCATTATTCCCAGCTGGCATCTGACCTAAGGACCATGATGCCTGGTTCATAGGCAGATGGAGTCTCAAAAAAAAGATCCTCATTTTCTAAAGTCATGAGCTGAGTGACCTGGAAATAAGCAATTGGACCTTCTAGTACTTCCAACAGATGTAACAGTGTGAGGTATGGAGCGGGTATATGAAAATGACAGTCTCATTCTTCTAGGAATCAAAGCATATCCAGGTATGACCTCAATATTCCAGAAAGTCTCTAGCAGAAACTGGATTTTTGTTTCAGTGATATTAGATCTGATTCTTTTCCTGACACCTACGTTAAATAAAATAATTTAGGCCCACAGAAAAAAAAATTGGATTCTCAAAAGGCTAAAGTGAAACCAAATTACCTACATCATGAAAATACTTCCATTCAATAAGAGTGCTTCAAATTTTCATACTCTGGCACACAGAGCCATGCCTTACCATGTACCCAGAAAACCACCATTCATGGCATGGCAAAGTCACCACTCATCTTGTCAGGATCCTAGGCTAAGATCCAGAAAAAAAATAAAAAATCTCATGCTTCCTAAAAGTTCTTGAAGAGTATATCCAAGTGTATTTTCAGAGCAAATGTAACACACCCACATGCTCCTATTGACCCCAAGCCACAAGTGAAACTTTATGTGTGAGTATGGCTCACTGATTTTACTGAGGTGTTTCATATACATATATGAAGTGAAGTGTGAAGGTACATCAGAGATCAGATTTAGAGCTGTTAAATGCTTTTATAAACTCACCGGTGACCAGCCTCTGGTTTACTGCTCAAACACAGCTGAGTTCAGCAGATGCAGGAAATTCAATGCATCCTGGACACACTGGATTCACACTTCTCCACGACTTAACAGTGCCTGAGCACCACGTCTGGTGCAGTGTCAGATCCTGTGGTGTGTGCCCTGCCATGGATAAGTTCACATATGGTCCCTCCAATGTTCAGCACAAACCAGTCTCTCCACACAAGGACAATTTAGTTCACAGATGTATAGCAGGTCTCATGTGTTCTAGATAAAAAAGATCTATTGCACACACCCAGATTACTTATATGTGTAAAGCCATTGTTATGTGAGGGTAATGGAAGTTCATCAGCAGCCCTACTCAGGCAGAGAAGAGGCCAGAGGAGAAAGCAGGAGCTGTGAAAGACTATCGTAGGCTTGAAGTCATGCCAGCTCTCATGGTGGATGGGTGAGTCAGTCAGACAAACATCAACAGACTCAACCAAAGGAAAAAAAAACAGTTGAAATTAATCTGTGTTAAAGCTCAATATCTGCATGTAAAATTAAGGAGCAGTAAGTATCATTTTGGTGTTTTAAACGTTTTGGTCATAGCCAAAGTCAAGGTCCTGATCTGGGAGGAAGTGCACTCAGCATAAGCAACAGGCTGTTCCCTGAGGGGCTTACAGGCTAAGCAGGCAGGGCTGGGGACAGAAAAAAGGAAGAATTGTTATCCACATTTTACAAACAGAGCACAGCAATGCAGAGAGATTAAATGTTTGGCTCAAGGTCACACAGGATGTCCAGGGCAGACCCCTGGAAATGAATCTACGTCTCAAGGTGCACCTTCCTGTCTGTCACCCAGACAGGTTTAATTCATGAAGAATCACCAAAAAAAAAAAAAAAAAAAAAAAAAAAAAAAAAAAATAAGGAAACTTAGAAAGTGCCACTTCCCAACAAGACTTATACAGGCTTCCAGTCTAGAATTTCCAACTATCTTCTTGGTCTAGCTGCTAAAATTTCATTATATCTTTGAAAATATAACCATAGCTGTTTTCTCTCATGCTATAATATGCATATTGTCAAAAGCACTCCTTAATACTGTAATATTTTGCTCCATGAGAGGTGCCATACTGCCAGCAAGCAACAAAATTACTGTCTAAAATTGCAACCATTGAATAGCATCTTCTCTGTGTCTGTGTGTCTTTTGGCCTAAATAAAGTAAATATACAGCATTAAGGGCCTGATCCTACTCCCACTTAAGTCAAAGGCAAAATTCCCACTAATTCCAATGGAAGAATAAGCCCATTCCCTAAAGTAACTGGTATTTTTTTAATTCTCTAAATTTTTGGCAGATCAATTTATGTGCAATTTGCAGCCCCAGAATACTGGATGAGAAACATATCTCCATGCATGATTTCAAAATAATGAAGATGAAATCAATTTTATTACTGTGCTGATAGTGTACAAAGATGTAATAAAACCTAAATTAAGACAGGAAAACAGGTCTCTCAAGGCAGTGTTAAAGGGCTCAAGAAGGATTTCCATAAGGAAAGTGGACAGTAAAGCATGTTCCAAAATAGTCATGCTATATTTCATAAATCCAAATATAAGGGTTTAAATTCTTCATAGTTTACCATGGTCCATACACAAAAAACCCTAAAACAATGAACAACAAACAAAGCAAAACATTTACATAAACCCTAGATGAATCTCAGATAAAATGCTGTCCTTGAATATATTATCTCTATTGACATTAGGGTATTCTGCCTTGCATCCTCAAACAAAATTTGGAATGCATTATTTTCATTTTATTACTTTCTCTCAGGCACGTTTCTCCAAGTAGTCTTTAAATATATTTTGCTAATGAAGCTATATCTAGAGTTCACCTATTTAGATGTTACTTATTTCATATCCCAAGTCAAATCACACCTTCTTTCCCCCTGCTTTATCATCTTTTCTTCTATAGTTCCAAGTAGAGATCATCATACTTTTTCTTTTCATTTGGTTTATGATATTTATCTCAGGCTGCCACTGTCCTTGTTGCGAAGCAGACCTTGTAGATTGTGACTTCCTGCTTTTTTGGCAGGACACTTAGAGTATCAAATTGCTGAGAATTTCTCCCAACACTACTTAAGGCATTTTTAGCTGAAATAAAAGTCAAAAGAACACTGTGGTCTCTGTGTGGACTCCAAACTCTCCTCTTTTCCTAGATAACTTAACTTTAGATGGTAGCTAGACTAAAACTTGTTGACAATATGAATCTCCCATGTGGCTTAGTGACAAACATAACTCTTTTGTAAATATGACTGACAGGTCACAGTTCTGGTGTGAGAAGGCTCAAGCCCTGAAAACAGAAAGAATTATAGATCTAGGCAGAGCTAAGTGCCAATGAGCAGCCTCCCAGCCATTATCCCATCAGGAAGCAGGACACATATTAGAACTCTAAAAAATCCAGTCAGGCACTGGCTTCCATGAAAGAGATAAAAGTCATGGTAAAGACCTGAGTGCTAGGAAGAGTAGCATAAATCATGGTATGGTTCACAATTCAAAGCTGTGTAAAAACAGCTGCTGAAGGCATCTGAATCTGGGGTAAGGAAATGTTTCAGTTCAACCAGTTGCCTCCTGCAGGAACACAAAATGCTTGCTTCTGGAGAGGTGCTGGATGTGAATAGTCAATAATTTAGGCTGTGTCTTCTTGGCTGTAGGCAATTCACTCTCCACCATCTGCAAAGAAGACTGTATGCGACTGCCTATCATCTTTTTGCACTGTGTAGTTCCAACACAATCAGTGAAGACCAAGTGCAAACAGGTATTTATGCCTGCAAAGATGCAGATCTGCTGAACAGAGAAGCAAACAAATTTCTCCCTGAGAATCAAATGCAGCTGGAAGAACATTCAGATTCCCAAAACAAAGGCTAAGTCTGTGCAGATCCAGACATTTTTTAGAAACAGGCAAGCAGATAAACACCATAAATGGAAAAATGCTTTTTTAAAACTAACAGACAATGATGGCACAAGTAAAAATTTCTATAAATTATTTTTGGACAAGTAGAAAAAAATCAAGTGATTTCTAATTATCAGAGGAGTAAATTAATAACTTTTCAGTAGTAGTCATGGGTCAGGAAAAAAAAAAACCCAAACAATTATGCAGGGATGAGTCCAAACAGCAAACACTTAGGGCTGTATCTAATCATAAATAGTACTTAACCACCCTATTTTTTAGAAGAGAATGAGATAGTAATGTGAACACAGGCCTGGACATTTTTTTTTTTTTTTTCTGCTCAACAAAGCGTATTTTCATATATGAAGGTATAAGCCAGTTCCCATTCAATACGTTCCAAATATAGATGGTATCTGGAAGAAGCATGATGAGAATTATTTTAGTAATTGTAACAATATAGTTCACACCTATGAAAAAATGAAGTACTTAGAGGAGTTTTTGGGTATAATCAGAAAAAAAAAAAAATTCTTTGAGAGAACTTAATTTTTTCAATAAACTACCAAGCTGGTGTTTTGACTGAATTAATCATCAGTACAGAGAGCAAGCATTTCCTGAGGAATCTGTTTTAAGAGAGGAAAATTAGTCTGAGCAATAGCAAAACATGAAAGGATGTGTACTTTAGTTTGCATGTAAGTTTTGGAAATTATTTTCGGTTTGCAAATGCTGATAATATGCTAGTATCTTCATATTAAGAATTATAAGTGTTTACCTTGAAAATTGTATGAAAAATTAATTCACCAATTACCTGGGCTTAACTGTGTTCTAATGAGCTCATGGTAAAATGTAGAATGCACATCTGCTTTTAAAATTACAATTAGCTATATAGGATATTCTTATAAAAATCCAACTTATTGTGATTTTACAACGCATTTATTTTAAAATGGTATGTCAAAGAAGAGTGCTGTCTCTGTGAATATCTGTTGTGGTACAGAAATCACAGCTAAAGCTTTGCTCCTCCTACAACTCCTGAGTCCAAAACCTTAAGAGTCCAGCTGCATCTGGAATAGCAACATCTTCATGTCCAAATCCAAGACAAACACATTTAATGAACCTCCAACCTCCCTAGGCTCAGCTCTCACTCCCCAACTTTCAGGGCAGACCTCAGCTGAAGCAAACAATTTGGTCTCTCACCAGCAGGCTCTTTTTTAGAAATCAACTTAGCCACCTGCAAAAGGCCTGATCTTCCCTGAGGAGGCTCTGGAAGGCTACAATCCTAAGTCAGCATTATGTATCCTAATCATATTCAGATAGGTTTACACCTAGCCATGTGCTGTGAGCTTGCTGTACCTGACTGTAAGTGCACAAGTGATTGCATACATCACTGCTCGTCTGTCAGACATGGAATGAACCATTGCTTCCTTCTTAGTTAGCACAGTGAACATATATTTATTCTCAATCATTTTTAACTCAGAGAGAAACCAAACTAACTTCTCTGAACTTTGAGGAACCATAAAGTTTCAGCAAGGTAAAAAGCTCCACTTGAAAATTCACATCTTAAATATTTTTAGAAAATAACTCATATATGGTCTTCAAAATAATTGAGAAAATGAAAATCTCTTTTATTTTTATCTAATCTGCTTTAAATATATCTTTCTCAAAACTCCTATTTCCTCCACAGGAGGGAGATTTCTGACCAGTCGCATCCTGTTCTCAGTAGATCAGCCCTTTCACCATATTTTTTTTATTTTAAATAAGAGCAGTACCATTAATTTCAGCTATGATTTAGTGTACTGGAATATAAGCAGTAGGACTTGCTTACTGGAGTCCCTTGCTAAGCATAAATAAAGAAATTTGCTTCTGTGCTCAAACACACTGCAGGCTCTGGGCACAGTGCTATTTTCCCAGCCCAGAGCTTCTCCCCAAAGCCTGCTGGCTTCAACAGAAATGCCTTGAGATGTCTCTGTGCAAAATGTGTCAGCAGTCCTGGAATGACACCATTCCCATTGAAGAATTATGACTATTATCTAATTTTCATTACAAAAATATAACCACACTCCCTGTGCAGTGTGGCAGGCATGGGCTTTCTCTTAAAGATTTTTCCTCTGGCCTCAGGCATCTCAAGGTCTTGAACCTGGGATGATATGAAGGTACCAAATGGGATTAGAGAGCCTCTCCATTTCACAAGTCCAAATCCCAAGCTCCCATTTCTCTTTGTTAGATAAAGTGTGGTTGTTTCCCTGCCCCATCTCCATTGGAGCAGATATTTATGGGGGGATAGTGATGTACAAGTCTATGGTCTTGGCAGAAATGCTAAGATTAGGCAAGACAGTGCTGATTAAAGCATATAGACTACTGGAACATCAAGTATCCACAAAAGTTTTGTAAGAAATACTGGGAAGTGAGATGGGGCTCCTAAAGATTACTCTTATGGTTAAGTAACTTTTTTCCTCCTAACATATACAAATATTATTTTGTATTGGGCTTGTGATCTACTGCTGGAATCCTCAGAAGCAAATAGATAATAATTCCAACCCATGACACATCCACAAAAATAAAATAAATAAAAAAAGTCAGAAAGACTTTTAAATATGTCCTAAAGGAATTCTAAATATATTCTAAATATATCCTAATGCAATATAAATATATTTTAAAAGACAAAACTTTTCTTCTAAGAGAAAAACTTGAGAGTGTATGGCAGTAAGTTACTGTAAAAGTATTATTTACATCTTAGGGATGTAGGATTTTCAGTTTTCCAAAGATATCAGATATCTTATAAAGCTAAGCAAACCTGGTTTTCAACCAGAGTTAATAAAACACAAATCGAGGTACAAATGGGTCAGAGGTGTCAAGACAACAAACAGGACTTTATTGATATTCATGCCCCATCCTTGAGACCACTGGTGCTTCACGTCCACATTTGTCTAAACCTTGAATGTGCTACAATATATGAGGGAAGAAAAAGACACTGCTCACTTTTCTTTTTCTATAACTTTGGATTTCTAACAAAGAGCATGAGTCAGCCCTGCTAACTGTTGTGTTAAACATATAAAGAACTACTGAAAGCATTCTAATTTAATCAAGCCATATGCCTCACAGAATAAACCCTAATTCTTTTTGAAGCATGAGTAAGAGGAATAAGATCTTTCCTGCCTGCTTTCTGCTTCCTCAAAGGGGTTAAAAAGCCTAACACAAAGGAGTTAAGCAATGCCTGAAACGGGATAATAAATGTGACACTCTCTGACTATCAGTAGCAAATATTTGAGCTTATCAAATAATGGAGGAAGTAGTTTAGTTACAAATAAACCAATCTCTCATAAAGCAGGCCTCCGCACAAGGTAATTTCATGGAGCTGCAGACAGCTAAAGGCCACCAGCGGGCAGGCCTCCCGAAGGCCCCGCCTGATTAATGGGGTGCCCGAGGCCCGGGGTGCCGAGGGGGAACAAGGAGCCGGGCCCGTATCAGCCCCGCGGCGATAAATAAAGCGTGCGAGCCCTGCGAGGAAGTGACTCATCCTGCCAACACAGCGGGGCCTGTGCTCCTCGGCCCCCTCCCCGGCCCGCTTCTCTGGGCCGCGGGGAGCGGCGTGTCCCAGAGCCTGTGGAAGATGTCACCGCTTGGCACCGGCTGTGCGGAGAGAGGACAAATACCGGCTGTGCTGTGGGGCTGCCACCAGCGCCTTAAAGCCACAGCGCTGGCCTGGAGGAGCATGGGGCTGGGGCGAGGGCAGCACAGCCCGCGCCATGGACAGCTTCCTGACGGGAGGGGCTGCCATGCTGCTCCTCACCGGCGGGCATCTAGACAGCCCAGGCCACAGAACAGCAACTTTGGCTCGAGCAGCACATCTGCCTTTCCCAAAAGTTATGTGCGAGCACGAGCAATGGCAGCGCAGGGGAGCTGAAGCAAAAGGAGGGGATCTGAAGGAGAAGGAGCTGCGACATGCCCGTGGCTATGCCGGGAGCCGCAGCGCGTTTGGCCGCCGGCTTCACCCCAGCCAAGCCCCGAGGAGCTGCCAGCAGGGCTGAGCACACTCCTGGCGCTCCACTAGAGCCCAAGCCCTCCCCAGCAGCTTCTTGACCCCATGTCTGCACAAGAATCACTGGAAGCACAAGGCTGCTTGGGCTGCTTGATTATTCTCCTGGTGCCTGTAGTGTCAGTTGTAGGTTGGACTCCTGCTTCCATCAGGACAGGAGGATGTGACCTCAATGTAAGCATGCAGGAAAACCATTCATACATCAAATAAATTCATTTTCTTCCTCTGATAAAATAATAAGTATCAGTAACAAAATGTATTTTTTGGGCCTCTTATTTGCTACATAATTAATGGTGCACTAATTAAGCAAACCTTTGGTTTTTTCTACTCCACACGCTTCTATGGAAACTTGTGAAACACATTTGCAAAAGGTAACAGAGACTGATAGCCTCATTTCAGAATGCAATGAAAACTTTAAAAGTGTTATATGAAGTAAATACAGAAAATCAGACATTCTAGGTAGTTGAGAATATAATATGGTGTTATCCATGCACATATATCTTATATCAGTGAATCTTTTTTATATATCTATACATTTAGATAGACATTTATATAGATATAAAAATTAAAATATGTGACTAAAAAAACAGATTCAAAACAGGTCATGTAACTGCTTTAGTGCTTGAAGTAAACCTTTTCCCCATCCCTGACCATTTTGTTGAATCTATTAATTATGACACTGGAAAACTCCATTAGCACCTTGATGTTCAGTCCTGGATGTGAGCTTATCTTTGCTGGCTGAAAGTCAAACAGTATACAAACACTTCTCAAAGTAAATGTAAGTGCATCACCTGATACAGCATGAAATCACCTGGTCAGCTACTGTTTTCATTACTTTTGCTGTTTCTAGGGCAAAACAGACTTTAGTGCCTTTTAAAATAGCTTTGAATTATACCGGAGATTGACTTTAGTGAGCTCATTAATGTAATCTGTGATTTCCAGAGCAAAAGCAGTTGAAAGGTACTCAGCACTGTCTCAGCTGCCAGAACTACAGTGGGCTTGGAAGGCTCCCTCTGGTTGTTGAAGGTGGATTTTGCCAGGGGCAGATGAACATGGGGCATTCCTTGATCCACCTCTCCCACCCTCTTGCCCAAGGTTGTGCTCTTAGCAGGAACTGCTCAACAGGGGATGCAGTAAGTCCTCAGGAGCACTGGATAGTGTTAATATACTGGGCTAAGAGCTGAAGAAGTAGAAGCTTATCTGTCCCATTACAAGTGATTATTTCTCCATAGACAAAATCAGCTGCCTGAAATGGAGGTGGGGGGACAATGTTCTCTAGCTGTGGAAAATAAACCATCCTGCAATCTTAAAACCTGACATTCAAATGAACAAAAGGAAATTCTTATCTGCCTTCTGGATAGACATATCACTGACTTGAATCCTGAAAGAGTCCGTGGAGAGCAGTAGTCTTGATAGTTTCGTAGGCTGTAACTGGTTTAAAGGTGATAATAAGAGAAAATTAAAAAGAAAGACATGCAAATCATATGTGGGAAGAGCAAAACAAATCCCTACCACTCCACAGGCTGGTTAGGCCCAGATTCATCTACACAGATCACCTTCCTTGCTCCCTTTATTTTTAAAAAAGCGTTCCTATGTAACAGGTGTGGGAGGGATGAACTGCTCTACATATATTGCCAAAGATAGATAGATAGATAGATAGATAGATAGATAGATAGATAGATAGATATAGATATAGATATAGCTATATATAGTTATATATATATAGATAGATAGATATTGGAGTTTCCCCCTCTTCCAATCTCCACGCATTGTCTGCCTTTGTTTCCAACTAAAACATACCCTCTGTTAGTTACAGCTTTTCTAGTCCTTTAATAAACAGCTGAAACACTTCTTAAAAATTCCGTCACAACTTGTCCTGACGCACATCAGCCTCAGCTGCACACTCACACCAGGTGGGGCAGGTGGGAATGAGAGCCTTACAAAAAGTAACACAAACAGTGTCATCTCTACTGGGATTCAAAGGAACAGTCACTGCAGAAGCAGCCCTGACTTGTATCCCAGGGTTAGAACCATTATTGCAATTCAACACGTCTGTGAAAGCTGAAACAAACTCCTCTGTCCCATACCCAGACAACTAGATGAAAACTGCATGCAACACAGAGGTGGTGTTGAAAGAGAGCTCTGCTTCTGTTCCGTTTTTATCCCCTGGATATCGCTGGTGAGGCAGTGCTGCAGCGCAAGGGTTAAGGGCTCTCCGAGAGCCGTGCTGCTCTTTAGCTGGGGGCGGAGAAGCGGCAGAATGGAGGCCTGTGCTGCTTTCCCTGGGAAGCTTTTAGATTAGTGTGCTTCCAGCTGCATTTCCTTGAAAGTGATTTAGTTTCAGCCCATATCAGAATCCTTTCATGGATCCTATTCAAAATAAAGTGCTTTAAGAAAAGCACTGTGATGGAGTTTAAAGTAATCCAAAAAGTATGGGTTGGCTTAGAATTTCTGTTACAGCTAAAAGGGCCAGGATTCAGGACAGGAGGATAACTGAAATTATGCCTCCTGTACATACTAAGCCCTTTTTGACCTAAGGCATTTACCACAAAGAACAGGAGGCTTCATCACCTCTCACAGGGCTTACAGTAAGGGAGGTACTTTTTATGTCCCACTAAGACTTGTTTCATTACAAGATATCCTTCAAAATTATACTGAATTAACTCTCTCTGGGAACACTGTCTTTTATGCCAGCCATGATCATTTCTCTTGGTTTTAAGCACTGTTCTGGAAACATTGTACCATTTGTTACCCCAGAAACTGCAGGTTTTTCAGATATTACTGTTGTTTGAGTTATGATTATATTTTTAGTACCAAACCAAAAGCACAGACATAGCTTTTAAAAATATTAAGTGCTTATCCTGCAAATTACAGCCAGTTCTTGGAGATTTCTTTAAATTACAAGGCTGCCAAGGGGCGAACTGAGAACAATTAAGAAAAATCTCATTGTTCTGGGCGCAGAGAGTAACAGAGGAGACACTACACTGCAGAGCCTAGGAGTTATTCCAAGTCCCCACCCCAGGAGCAGGCTCTGGCTGAGTCCTTGATCCCAGTGGAGCTCAGCCCAGGCACCTGCTCCAGGTGAATGCTACTCTAAGGAGCATCAGGCATGGGTGTTGCGGAGACCTGAAGAGTGCCATGACACATCCTTGCAAGTAAATATGGGCATAGCAAGAGATTTATTATCTGAAAGAGAGCTGTGATCTAAGTAAACAAATTGGACAATGGGCTGGAGAGAACTGATGGAATACATACTGAGCAACGGGATTTGCATGAATCTTCCTGCTTGTTCGCTTGTACATTTTTCTTCCAGATGAAGCAGCAATTTCTTAAATTACTGGAGTGGGGTTTTGTTAGATGGTGTTTACTAAGCTGAAAGACAAAGGAAAGAAGGGAAATGACACAAGACGAAGAAGTTTGGAACAGTAGTGGAATGAATCCAAGGCAAAGACAGAATGCAGGAAAACACTACAGGAGGCTCCTGCATACTCTGACCACCAATGCAAAATATGTCAATATGCTTAGGGTGTGGGTAAAGAGATCTAATAGCAGTTCAGGGGCCATGAGAAGATAGGATGGAGTGGACTATTTTGATATCAGACCCTGGTCCTCTCCCAGTAACTTTTATAGAAGCAGCAATAATATTTTGAAAATGCAAGCATTTTTATTCCATAGCTTTTGTAGTGACCACCCTACTGGAAAAGGTCACCGTCAGATTGTGAGGGAAACTGGCAGATCAGTTAGAATTTGCATGGTTAAATGCCAAAGACATTACTACTTTATAGAAGAGTTTAATCTACTCTTATTCAAGTTGCATGGGGAAGGAACACAGAGAGACACATTTTTAGGGACCTGAAAGCATTAACTGCTTTTCCAATCCCTATCTTAGAAAGAAAATCTATTCCTAAAAACTAGAAGAACAATTTGTGCTTACTACAAATCAAATCTACTGATTTGAGTAGAGCAACATAGGTGCCTAAGTCCTGGCAAGGGAAGAGCAGAATACAGGGGCACTGACATGGGTTTTCAAGGACAATTGAAGTATTTTTCATTTTGCTTGGGAATACTTGTTTGTTCCTGATTGCTCACTTCCTGATCCAGTTGCTTCAGTATGAACAACTGCTTAACTGGGTGTATCCTGCTAAACAAAATAGTAACATTTTCCATGTACTCAGTATTCCAGCAGATACTGAGAATTGTGTCTCATTATTGCTCCCATGGCATAATGCTGGACCTTGTCTGTGCAAAAATTTGAATTGTTGGGATGCCTCCCATATGGTACAACTACCAAGCTTTGAAAGAAACTGTGGTTTCCACTGGTGCAGCTCTTCACTGCTCTATGCCATGTTATCTCTCTTCCCCATTCCAGCTCAAATGAACTCTAGATACGGCATTAAGAGTTTTAGCATTTAGGCACATTCAGCAACTGATATTAGACCTTATTCTGAGTCTATAGCTTTCAATCTCATTTTACATTAAAATTTGTTTGGAGCTATGTGTTTTGTGCACCTTCATCCAAGTTTTCCTTTTTTCTTCAGGTTGAGCACATGAAAAAGATATGTAAATGCTTCACCTGGCAACCAGCTTGTAGCCCCAGCTCAAGGATCCACTCATTAGGACTTCAAAGGAAAAAAATCACACAGCTCTGTTGCACAAATGCTGTGAACTGGTGAGAGGCTGCAATGAGGAGGCTAAAGATACACTAACATGGTCCAGGTTTCTATTTTGTACCTGAATTTGCAAGAAAGAAGGCTTGGAAGAAGCATTAGGGAGAAAGGATGATGAAAGGGAAAATTATTTTCTTTAGGTCTTTAGGTCCATATTTATTTCTTTTACACCCCAAATGGCTCAGATTATATTAACTGGCTTGGAGTATCCCCACAAATGTGTTCTTCCCCCAAGAAAGACATTTCCTGGGGCTGGGGGAGTGCAGGAGGGAGGGCAGAAGGCAGGAGAATGGGGAAATTCGATGTATTGCGGTATGTCTGGAATCCTCTTATCTGTAGCAAGACTCAGAACACCTGGACAACACTTGCCTTCCTCCCCCACCCACCTGTGCAAATTGCTAAGCACATTGAATCTCAAAGCACTGCACCAGTCACATCACAGAGATCCATTGTGACTTCTCCATACATCAAAGAAAAGCCACTGCACATCTTCCCACGAGGACTGAGGGAGGCAGTTGTGAAGGGGTTAAAAGATCAAGTTCTGCTATAAAGATAACAGGAACTGGAGAACGTGTAGCAGATGTTCCATGTGGAGGCACTTAAGTTTACAGTGCCACCTGTGTCCATTTAATACCTTTAAAAGCAATCTCCTGTTCGTTTGTGAGGGAGAAGGGAAAATCCATGTTCCAATCTCACCATCTTCTCACAACATCCGCATCCCACACTGAGGACAGGGAGGAGGGGATGGGATGAGCAAGACAAGAGGGCTGAAATTGAGATTTAAGGAAGTGAATATTTAGAGATTTATGCAAACACACATCCCCATGTGGAAAGTCAGCCATTCTTACATGTGCAAGGCAGCTCATGATTTGTGCTGGGGAGCAGCAGCCCAACCTTAATGTCAGCATTTAGAATGTCTTAAGAGCAGCATGAACAGCAACTAGTCATGTCTCAGAGTTTTATGTCCTTCTTTTTGTTTCCTTCCTTCCTTCATGCTCACATTTTTACATCCTTTCCAAACAAACCGACTTTATTTCATTACATGTATAGAATGACTTCAAACAAAAAAAAATAATTATGTTATAATTTTATGGAAACATGGAACCAGACAGATAAATGTTGAGGCTGAGTATGGTCCATCACACTAGCAGACACCAGAAGGTCCACATGAGAGAGGCTTGGGAGAGTTTCCATGCAAGTATTTTATTTCCATATGTGTGTCCATGGCTCAAATAGATCTGGAACTAGCAGAGAAAAACCATCCAGTTACCCAAAGCTGTGAGTTTGTTTCTGTTCATCCTGCACTAAGGAGATGAAAACATGGCCTGTAGGTCATATCCAGGGACACTGGATATAAAATCCTGCTTCCTTTTTCTAGACTTGTTGGTGACAAAGAAAATCTCCCAAGTGTGACTGCACATAGCTGATACATACATATGTACATACCCTTGATCACTGGCATCCTGAAGTGCTCCCAGGGTGATGAATATCCCCAAACACATTTCTGCATCACTGCTGGTTGCTTTCAACAAGCAGCAGGGAAGAGGCAGAAATGCTTGTCTCAAAGAACTGAAGAGTTGGTGGATTGAGGGTAATATGGAGCTTGAAAATTGTGATCTTAAAAGGGAGCAAATTGTTCAGCTGAGTGATGCCGATCTCTCAGTGAACTTCCACTGACATCACTGGGATACTGTGGTGCTGGAAAGTATGCAATTTGTGTATTTATACTGTGACCCACGAACCATAATTTAACATGGAATTCAACCCTCTCCGCTTAAATGACTTTGACACCCCGAGGCTACAGCAATTCAAAGAACAAAACAACTACTGTCTCCTCAGGCAGGCACGGTTCTTAAAAATATAACGTTACACAGAAAACAAAGGTAGAATAGTTTCATAACTATGTACAACACACCTTAGAGCCTTGTCTTATGCCAGATGTCTCCTCACTGCTGGCTAGCTGCCATTTGTGCCAGTCTCCCATTTCAGGTCTTGGCACAGCCCAAGTCACTCCTTCTTGTGACCTACTGAAGGAGGAGTTAAAACCAAGCAGTAGCTGGAGGGTAACCATGAGGTACCTGCTTGCAGAGGAGATTGCCTAGCTAGCCAGCACTCCAGAAAGTATTTATTCTATTTCTAGCTTTGTGATGTGCACGACAGTGGATTATGTGTTTGCACTTTTATACCTCAATTTACCTATGAAAACACTTTAAATGTTTCATGTTGAAAAACTGGAATTTTAGCATCACAGGATGGTTTTAGCACAGCAATTGTTGCTCAAGACCTAAGGCTGCAGCAACAGAGATGCTCGTAAACAAGAACACCTCTGACTTTATCTGCACAGCTAGGTGCACAGACAAGAAAATACACAGGACTGCATAGGTACAAGCTATCTTGTTAAGTGCAACATTACTCTATTTAAGAAGAGCTTGGCCCAGTAGCTACAAAACTTTTTTAATGTAGTTTCTTCACAGTTCATGTCATAGAGAAACTGGCTGCTACTCTCTTCCCCCAAATCAGGTGCCTTTTCTGGAAATATTTGTGGGTCTGAAAGGAAACACTGTTCGCAGTGAAGTATTTGCAGAGTTCAAAGCTCCCCAGTGGAGAACAGCTTCTGGTTCAATGCTAACAGCCACGGCTCTGACTGTGAGAGCAGGCAAGAACCTCGTGTTACAGCTGCCACCTGCATGAGGATTCCAGAGGTAGGACCCCGTGGGTTCTCTTTCACATCCAGAAATCTGATGAAATCAGGAAGACACAGTCATTTCTAATTTCAGAGGAGCTGCCTCAAAAGCTCACAGTATTCTCCTTAAAAATGTAGCTAGGATTCCCAGCTACATTCCATTTCTTTCTGGAAGACACTAATGATGAACTGCTGCCGGACCTGGCCACAGTGAGGTCCTACAAAAGACAAAGAGATGGGTATATTTTTTTCTCCCATTACTTTTCTCCATGCTAGCTTGCCTTACTTTATCAGCAAGCTTGGGATGAGATCTTCCAGACACTTTGCAGGTAGTTCTGAAGCTGTACCCATTGCTTATTTGGAGGAGACTTCTGCAGCTCCATGAGAGCACACTGGCGTTCCTGGCAGCCTGACCAAACCTCTTGTTTTCCCCACTTCCATCTTCACAATCAATAATTTCAGTCTCTTATTGTTTCTGTTATATAGCTATAACTTCCCTTTGTTTATTTTGCCTGTTATCCCATTTCTCTCCCCTAGCAGGCCCAATGGCCTTAACTAGGGAGTGCTGCCAAGGACCTGTGGATTAGAGAAAGGCCTTTTGCACTGCACTGTCCCTGGGGAAGGAAGGGTGGAGATGTGGGCTCCAGCCACCTTTCCCCAGCCCCCTCCATCCCCTCCCAGGAGTCTGAGGAGCCCATCACAGGATCCCTGCTGTGGTACCCATTACTGGCCCCATCCATTCTTCCCACCTTGTGCAAAGGGATTTTAATTATGTGGAGTGCTAGCAGGCTATCAGCTTATTAACCCTTTAGGGTGGAAAGACAGACTTCTTGAGGGCCAGGGTGAGAGCTGAGGTGGTAACTCCAGAAGCTCCTTGCACCAGGATTTGTGTCCCTGCTTGCAGCCACCTCATTGGTGGCTCTGGTGACCTGTGGACTGTACCGTGCAGTGATCAGTGGTGGTCTGATGAGTTAAGGGGTTCTCAGGGAGTCAAAGCACCTGGACAGTACTGCCATGAATAACACATTTTCCCACTAATAACTGCCTGGGTATAGCAGAAACCTCCTCAAGCCCTCTCCACCTACTTTTCCATCTCTTCTGACTCCAATGTAATGCCCAGTAGGTCTCCATTAGAATGAGCAATGAATCTTCTAAGGCTGAAATCCTGCTTGGTTCCTACCACAGTACTTTTTTTCTGCTAAAAATAGCCGTGTGAGCACCAGTTATCAGGTGGTTACTCTCTGAGGCATGGACTGCACTCACTGAAGCTTGCAGGGCTGGGATCTACTTCACAGAGTGCTTTGGTGATTTGTTTTTAAAGACCATTCCCCTCCCCCACTCTCTTTTTCTTTTTCACTGACTTGCTCCTTCCTGGCATGCAAGTTACCACAGAAAACATTCTTAACTTGCTCTATATCTGATACTTATTTATGTTTTCTTCTTGATTGCTGTTAGCCAAGAAATAATTCTCTGCCTTATCTACAACTGAAACTAGAAAAAAGCAGAGAGCAGAGGCCACAGTTTCAGGACTGTGAAGGGCTTTTTTCTTGCTTTTTCTTTGCTGTGGTTATTATTTTTCCATTTTTAAGATTAATAAAGATTACTGCAGCACTGAATTAAAACATTTGCTATAGTGTAAAATGTTTGGGTTTTTTTAAGTAGAGAAAACTTATTAAATGCTTTTCAAAAAGTTTTTCCCACTGACCACAAATGGAAACTCTTTTGAGTTCTCTTGGTGAAATTGGGCTTTTGATGTTGATCAGAAGGGGTCCTTTGATGCCTCTTGTTTATTGTTGAGAAAAAGCAGAACGGAAGGAAGCAGAATTGCTCAATATACTCCTGTTTATATTCCTGTTTTCTTTTGGGATGAACAATTTCAAGTAGATTAACTCATTGCCTTAAAGCAGAGTATCACCTGGGAGAGCAAGAGGACAATCTGCTGAATTACTCCAGTTTTATGCCCAGTTTTGCTGTCTAGATTTGCACTGAAGAGAGGTAGATTTATGGATGGTGGAAAATGTAGTGGTTAGCTTTGCTGAGTGCAAAGGCAGTCTCAGTGGTAGTATGGATGCCCACACAATAGTGGTTGCATACTTGCATGTAGCATCTAGCACATTAATTGCAGTTTTGCCAGAATCCTGCAACATAGACAGAACTTCTCTGACTCTCTAAGGTTAAAATAAATAGTGATTGCCTCTGGCAGTACATCATTTACAAAATCAAATGCATGTGTTCTGTATATGTAGTGCTACACATGTACCACTGTTCTATAAAAGTGCATCTGTGCCTTATCTTGGATCGGATGTCATCATCATCTTTGTATGGCATTTACTGGCAGGATACCACGAGAAATTAAGAAAACATACACTTATTACTGACCAGCATTTATCTCCATATTGCTAATAAGAACCAGATCTGTAACATCTGAATCCTCTTAAATAGTATGAACTAGCATGTGGCCGAGTTGCTGGTTACAGGGCTGACCAGGGATTGCTGCTCTTGTCTGCTCTTTTACTCCAGCCTTACCTGGCATACCATGTGCTGGTGATTCACTCAATTTGCATTCTAGAAGGCAGAAGGAGTCTGAAGTGGTAATTAGGCTCTCCATTGCCTTACAAGTTTTATTACTGTAGATACCCAGAATCTGATTCTCTCTTGCAGGTTAACAATGTGCTGGGCAGAGCTGTTAATTTCAACAAAGGTGCAGATTTACACTTGTGAAGGAGGACTGATGCTGCCAGTGGTAATGACAGAGATAGAAAAAAGGTAAACCTTTATTCTCCAACTGACTCCAGAAAACTGCAACTCTAAATGTATATTCTAGACTGAGAATGTCGTGGTTTACAGTCATGTAAAGTTGCTTAAATATTTAAAACTGAGTCTGCCAAAGAAAACAAGATGCATAAAAGACCTTATCTTATGGTATCTCTTTCCTCTTGGTGTTGTCCATTGTTTTGAAATAAAAAAAGCAAACTTGAAACAGCTAACCAGGAGAGAACAGCCCAATGGGGAAACCTCTTCTTCCAGCTTAGATAAATGTGCAAAATGGGCTCAGATGGGATGAGGCAATAATGTTTCCTTCCTCTACTTGCAAAACACTCATTGTTTCCTCTTTCCTGCAAGCTGGGGCAACTGGAAGATACAGAGGAGTGTTGAATGGAACACTAAGAGAGAGATCAATATCACTCACTTCAGAGGTTTTGAGATGTGTATCTATCTATTCCACCTGCTGTGAATTTTTGTTTGCTGTAAAGTATTACATGCAGTAAAGGCATTTTTTCAGTTGTTAGAGAAACTAGGACTAAATCTAGTTTACAAAGCCAGCAAGAATGCCAGGATCTACCATGAAATGGAATTTCCTTGTAGAATGTATTCAGTCATATTTGACAGGAAATTTTAATAGCTAAATTTGTATTGATGGACATAGCAAATGCAGAAAAAAGTGAAGGTATTTGCCCAGGTTTTATAGCAGCATGTTTTTGTGATAGGTAAACATTAGGTAAACATTTGTGATAGGTAAATATACATGAAGGACATCCAGAAGTAATAACTAAGGACAAAAGGCTAAGATGAGGTCTCAAATTCTCTAAGCAGTAAAAATGCAGCAAACACAGCACATAGTGACAAACGTAGCTCAGTTATTCCCATCCTTGAGTTCTTTGCATCTCCTGTACCTCAGTCAAATTGTACAATATACCCTTGCAAATTTGTACAAATTGTACTCTTAAGCAATGGTATAATACTGGTCATTTTAATGTCTGATTGATGTCTGTGGAATAAGTCTTTGTCTTATAGCTACTGAGAGACAGTGTATAGAAATGTAGCTGATTTTCAAGTGTAGCAAAGTCTAGTTTTGAAATGAGTAGCTAAATCTTCACATTTATAGTTCCAGGCAGTACAAATACCATTTTCTGGGATTCATATGGAATTCTCTGCTGCAGCTGCTTTCTGACAGTAATGGGAATATCATGAACCTACATTTATCTGAAACTAGGCTATTTGGCTGCCTTAACCTGTTTTGATTTGCTTTTATTCCTTTTACATCCCTCAAGATCTCACATTAGAAGCTGATGGATCCAAATCCTGGTGGTTTTCTACTTGTTCTTTCTCTGGTGGCAGCAGCTTGTAGTCATTGAGTAGTTTGTCAGTCAAAGATGCTTCTTCCTCATTTTTTGTAAAAGATATTTTGGTGTTAGCATCATGTTGATGTGACACTGCATTGTTTTACTGTTGCAGGGTCACTTTTCCAACCTCAAGTAAAAATTTGATAATAAATTGACAGTGGTAGGGTCAAATTAATTACCTCCAAATCCAGAAAAACAAGAGCTGTAATAGGCCTCTATTACTTCTCGGGTTAATGCCTTTACTGACTAGCTATAAGGTCTGTCCTTGTTTTCATCCTTTGCTTTTTCCTCCCAGGAGCCACCTTTCCAGATGAAACTCAGCACTTCTCCAATATAGCCTAGAATGTATCTTCAAGGCCAAAGGTTTAGCACGAAAGGATATGATACATATAAATTGAACAGTTTTACCACCAAAGAAAAGCAGATGGTGCCAACATAGCACAGGTAACTTTGGACCACCCAGAATGCTGCCAACCCATTTAATAAAATATCAATTGAGTTTATGTCAGCTGACATCTTGGATCTAAAAATCTCCCAGAAAATAAATGCTTTTAATCACAAATGCATTGCTTCATTGGCTTTGCTAAGTCTTTGGCTGGAGGAAACAAAATCGAGTTTGGTTTTCTTAAGAAGAACTAAGTTAAAGAAGCAGAATTTGGGAATAAACATTCAAACTGATGGAAGACTGAGGCTTTTGCTTCATAAGACAGTTTGTATATCTGTTCAGTAACATCATGTTTGTTTTACCTGCTCTTTGCACCTGAGACACAATAGTGTAATTGAAATATTGAGACAGCAGCTGAGGCAGATTATAGAGCAAGCATCAAAAGCTGTTACTTTTTAATGAAATATGGAATAGAGTGCTTAAGATACAAGCTGTTAGTAGGGCACCAGAATACCAGTAAAGTTTTATTTTTTGAAAGATAGTAACTAAGATAATTGAAATACTAGTGAGAAACTAAAATCTAACTTGGAAAAATCTAAGTTAACACACTCCATGAAATGAGAACATTAGATGCAACTTTCTGTCTCTGTGGATCAGTTCTGGCGGTTTTTATCCTCTGTTTCTCTTTTAGCTAAAAAAGGAAGGATGCAGTAACTTAGTCTAATCAATTTGGTAAAACATGAAAATTAGCAGAGGAATTTGAACACAGTAATGTATTGGAAAAACCAAGACAAGTGTACCAGTACAAAAGAAAAATAATTTTATACAGTCTCAGGATATGAAATGGCATGAATGTACTGGGAAAGAGCTGATCAGATAAATAAGATATTTTCTTCAAAAGTTTGAAGATAAAGTTTGCCAAAATGAAATCTCAAGTGTCTAAAACTGCTACTACACATTGACATCCAGCTAATGTGAAAGGCCCTAAAAAACTAACATAAGAACATTTAGTGACAGGTAATAATTGGCCTAATTTTCCACCTTACTAATTAAAGCAGTTATTTCAGTCAAAGCAGTTATTTCATTTATTTCAGGAAACAGTTTTATTGAAACAAAATACTTTCTGTGTATTTGTATTTTTGTTTTGTTTGTTTATTTAGGCCTCTTCCTTATGGAGGCAGAAGAACAATACTATAAAATACCTTTGGGAGAAGTTTTACCACAAATGCTGTTCATGTGGAAATGCAGAGTATGAACAAACATATGGCAATGACAAGAGCTGCAATCACATAATCACAGGTTAATTTGGGTGAGAAGAACAAGTCCAACCTCTTGCCCAAGACAGAAGAAATTCAGAGGTCAGATCAGGAAGTGCTGTGTTTTCTTCCAGTTTGCTCTTGAAAATATCCAAGAGAGAGCACAGATTCTCTTGGCAACCTGTTCCACCTGTTCAACTCTCCAGCTGTTGTGCCTGTATCCAGTTTCTCCTTATATGCTGTTTGTTTCAGTGTGCCTGTTGCCCACATTCTCCCACCACACAGCACTGTGAAGAGCCTGGTTCCTGTTGGCCCAATATTTCAACGTCTAGATGCCCCTGAAAGGTGTCCCTGCCCTTCATCGTATTGACTGATACCCCAGTTTGCTGCCATCTGTAAACTGGATTGAGGTGTACTCTTTCACTTCCTCTGTGCCTCTGACACTGACATTAAGAAGGACAGGTCTCAAAATGTTTGTAATTGGCCTTGAGATAGAGTACAATCCATTAACCTCAGCTCAGAATATAATGACCCAGTGCTGGAGAATACTACCCCATTCTGATATATTCTGACCAAGGTGGTTCTAAAAACAAGGTTACTTCCTTAAAAAAAATATTCTAGTTGTAATCTGAATGGGGAAAAAATCTTGGTCTATTCTTGTCCTGGAAACATTTTAAAAGGAAGTCTTTTAAACAGTGCTCTTGCTAGCAGGATGTATCTCTGGCCAGCATATACAGAGATGGTCTGTGTTATAAATGATTTTACAGAATAGCTCTGTTGAGCTGAGAAACTTGATCTGGCGTTCCAGTAGCTAGATCCTTCCAGCACAAGTATAAAAATGGCTAAAATTGTCAGCATCAAACTGTATAAAACATCACCAGCAAGTTCTTGTAGAATACATGCTCCAGCCATTTGCCCAAGGAAAATAAATGGTTCTAACATGTAATATAAATGTTTTGTACCAAAGTAACTACCACTCTTTTTGCTAACATTCACTCTGGTCCCTGAAAGTTCCATAGCATTTAAACCCACAAGATTTGGTTTTTCAGCCAAGTTCAATCAATTTTGCAGCAAAATACTTTTATTTCGCAAGTTATTGTAAGAAGAATAAATGCTGCGGAAGAATATAATTGTAGAAAAATAAACTTATATCGACTGTTACTTCTCAAAAGCCACAGTTTTCTCCTTTGTTTGTAATTTTTCTCAAAAATCTCTGGTTTAAGTCCACAGTGACCTGTATATATAGAAAAATTCCTCTTTCTTACTGATTTCCGTAAGACAAGAAAAAGTAGCAGGATGTTGAAAAGATGGACAGAATGCATGACTTCTTAGAAGAGTTTTTCTTCTTAGAACAGGATTTCCTAAGTGAAAAAAATTTCAGCCTTCTTAATTTTTTTCCCTTAGTGAGAAAAAGCATATTTTCTTTGATTAGATTCATTTGTATGCAGTCCTGTAAATAAATAAATGAAGATGATGCTTGGGTTGCTGTGAGAATGACAGATTAGTTCTAGAAGATAACCAATGTCTAGACTGCCTTTTATAATGTCTTCACCTGGAAATAGCAACATGACTTTTTAAGTAAAGAGAGTTGTTATATTGCATTAAATTGATACTGATTAAAAAAAATAAAAAGTAGTCTTCAGAATCTCCTGACTGGATTGCATCTCTATTGTCCATAAATATTGTTTAAACAGCTCTGAAATTCAAATATGTATCACCATTTCAGAAACTGAAGTGGATCCTAAACATTGACACAAGGCTGGTAAATATCTAGTGTTGCAAAACCTGTATTTTTCCATGAAATTTTTATTTGACTGATTGGAAGGGCTAAGAGTCACTCATATCAACAGTGAAGAAGCATGTCTCTTTGGTGTAGTGACAAGAAAGAAATATTTAACTCAAAAAATAAATTGTAGGTTTAGGAAAAAAAAATAAGGGCTCTTATTTTTAGTTGATATTTCATAACACTTTTATGGTATCCACGCAGCCATATATTGGGAAACACTTTTAAGAAGCTGTTTTGGTTTTGGGTATCTAAGTAGCTTATAGAATGAGTTTCAGTTTTTCAAAAAACAGTTTTGAAAGACATTTTTATAGTGAGTACATAAATAAATACCTTCCTAATTAAAAGAAATCTATAAGTATTTGCAAAAGAAGAACATTATGTTTAAGCAGCTGACTACTTTATCTTGCAAATAGAATATTTGACAATTTTAAAAGTGCTGCATGAACCCACTCTTCACTGATGATGAAGAGATTACTTCACAAAGCCAGTATAAACATCAGATGAAAAACCAGTTCCTCTGCAATGAACAGGCAGATAAAATGTCATCCAAAATTTTGTTAAACTTTAATATTTTTTAGATGAAAAAGTGTGTTTGCCTGACAGTCTTTTTGTCTTATGGCATTTCTTAGATTCACAGACTCTTTCTATTTGGTTAAGGCAGTTTGAACTGTCATTGTGTCTTGCAGAAAGAAATAAGAACCCAGCATTAAACTAACAAAAAGAGTTTCAAAAATATGAAGATGTCTTTCACAGTATCTGAAAACTTTGTTGCACAGTGGAGGAAATATTGGAAGTATTGGAAGTATAGAAGTCTGGCTGGATTATTTCAGCCTTAAGAATCAAATAGTTTTTCCAAACTGTTTCTTAATCTCTCCTTGTCCTTTTCTCAATTAATGACAAAGATGTTTTTGCCTTCTTTTCCTAGATGAATTGAACCAGTGTCTAAAAGAATTTTGGTTTTGAAGTGTGATATATATATTAAGTGATATGATACTAACGATCTTCTGCTTTTTAGTATGCAATGATTTTAGAAGAACAGGGGCGTAATAAACGTCAACCTAAGCAGGAGGATTTATTTTTCTGTCTCTAATGTCTGTCACTGTAATTCTGCTAAAACACAGAAAGAGTGAAAGTTTATTCTGGCTAAAATTGGAAAAGATTGTTTATGCCACTCTGACATGTCTATTTTCTCTCACAATGTTCAAAAGATAAAGATCTGTATTTGCTGTAATTGCTTTAAAACAGACAAGAGAGAAAAAAGGTCTGAAAAAGAGTAATGGGAAATGAAAAGGGAAAGAGAAGAATGAGATACCAACATAAATGGAAGCTATGTTATTTACTTTCTATAATTTTCTTTTTTTTAAAACACTTGAAGAAAATTTGATCTAGCAGCTGATAAGTAATGTTCAATAGTTGAACTATATGTAATAAAACAGAAGTAAAGCCTGTACTATCAACGTTGAACAAAAGAGAATGCTGTATATTAGAAAAGGAAAAAGGAAGGAAGGAAGGAAGGAAGGAAGGAAGGAAGGAAGGAAGGAAGGAAGGAAGGAAGGAAGGAAGGAAGGAAGGAAGGAAGGAAGGAAGGAAGGAAGGAAGGAAGGAAGGAAGGAAGGAAGGAAGGAAAGGTGAGCAAAAATATTCTTGATCTTCAAGAAGGGTGAATATAGAGATGTGGAGAACTGTTCTGTCTTTTGCTGCCCACCACCAAGGGGTCTGCAGGAAAGAAACATGATATAAGTCAGATAGCAAGTAGGGCTGAGAACTACATTGACCTTCACACCTGAAACACCTGTGTCACAAAGGTGAGTCTTTTACTTAATATCTATTACTTTTCTGCTGTAGCCTACCCTACAGAAAGCTCTTTTCTATGTTGGTTAATAAATAAGTTGACTATACTAATGGGGCTATTAATTCTGGCTTTTATTTATTGAAGTCTTGACTTTCTGTCCTCAGAACTTAATGAGAAATTGCTCAGTGACAACACAGAGCAAGGTCAAATCCTTGGGATATTTTTTCCTCCATCATCTTAAAGGAAACCAGTCCATTATATACAATATCTAGTTTTGGAGCTTACTTTGTCCCTGTTATAGAAATAATACCTGGTCCATATCATTGATATATTTAAAAGACTGCAATTCATCCCACTGAAGGACAGTTAAAAGGTGAAATGACTCTTCAAAGAGACAATGAAATTTTTAAGTCTCTTCAAATGCTATTATTGTAATTATTCTAGTAATAAATGCCCTATATAAAAGATTTACCCAAACATCTGCTCTGCTCATTATGATAAAGGTTTACCACTCCAGAACTGGTTTATTGAGTGATAGAATTTTTACCTGTCTTCCAACTGAAGTTCAATAACTGAACAGTTATTGAAACCATTATAAAAAGCAGCTATATATTGAGTAGATAATAGAAATAGGTTATTAATATATTACTCTTCATTTAAAAAAGTATTTATCTTCTTTAGGACAATTTATAATTTTCATTTACTGGACAAAATTTAAGCACCAACAGTTTACTTTGCAATCCGCTTACAAAAGGCTGTTCCTTACATTTACTTTTCAGAAAGCAAACTCATATTCTGTTTAAACAGAAACTTGGCAACACATACAATTTCTGTAGGACAGATTAACCAACCTGCTTAGGGGAATGCCTTGCAAAAACAAAACAGACCTAAAAATATCAAGTTGAAATACATCTCCTGGTAGAGAATGATATCTCTCTGCAGGAAACACCCCCAATTTCTTCACAGTGTTGTCATGAAATAAGATTTCTTAGCTCTAGGAAAAAATAGCTCAACAGCAAAAGAATGTAATTTTTCCGGCAAGCAGAAATAATGTTTTGCAACCTGGAGTTTTCATTCAGGGATTTTTGCATCCTGCTGTGTAAACACTGTCACAACTCTGACACTATAAAATATTGTATGGGAAGGTAAAAAATGTATAAACAGGAAACCACTTCTTTTTGATGGGCAGAAGGAATCTTCTCAGAAGTAATTGGAGAGCCATTATTCAATCTATGGAGAATGCTGATGTGGGAGGAAGTATGTTATCAACAGTAAGAGATGTGGATCTACTCTATTCAGCAACTTCAAAATTAGGTTAGCTTTGAAAAGCTTTACAGTTTCAGAAAACATGATATTCTTTCAATTTTGTTGAATGTATATGGGCTCCTGTATGACAACACAGAATAAGCATAACAAATGGAACAAAAATTTTAAATGACTGATTATCTCTGGAACCTCCAGTTTTTCAAATGAAGTTTTTGTGTGGAACCTCATTAATGATTATGTCTAGGGGTGGACACTTCTGAATAAAATACTATTAAGTTCTTTTATATTTTACTGTGTGAAAAAGAAATGCATAAAATAGTATTACTACACCAGTAGTCATGATGGTTTTTGCACCGAATAGGATAATAATGTTGTGGTAGAGTATATCTTTTATAAAACTGACTGGAAAAGAAACACTAACTTTCAAACAAGCCTGCAGTTCAGGAAGAAACACCTTCGAAGTAGTTAGTTGGAGAAATTAATATGTATAATGAAACAAATATATGCATTGAATTTGTGATTTTAATGTCTAGACCCACAAAATTATTTTATAGATCTACTCTGCAGTTCAGGGCTGAGACATTAATTATTGAAGATATTTTTCATCTGGGAGAGTGAGTGGGGTCGAATGTCCTCATCTTTTACTGAATGCTTGAGCAAAGTTATTCAGACTTATGATAATTTGTTTTGTCTTTATAGTTTGTATAGAAGAATTTGTTGAACAGGGAGAAATATGTTACATAATGAGAAGACTTTGTAGAAGGTCCAAGAATTTTGATGTTGAAAGCCTTTGGTGTGTGATCACAGAGGTGGTATCAAGTCTCTCACATGGTCCATGCCTCTTGCTGCTGATGTGAATTGCAAAGTTTGGATCTGTTTGAATGCAAAGAGGGATTTGGAAAAAACAGCATTTAGCAGGATCCTATACCTATGTATACTGTAATTAGAGCTGTGAGGGCATGTCATAATTGTCCTTTTAAGAAAGGGATGGCAGAACCTCAAAATCTAAAAAGACTAAGTTGAAAATTGACAGATACAGAAGACAATGGGGACCTGTAAGCATAATTTTTCTCCTAGAAGGATCATCAGCCTATATTGGGATTTGTATCAAATTCATTGGGCTTTGAACAGATCTTGAGAAATGAAATAAAAAAAATCAATGCTCCCTTTGTTTACAACACTTTGTTTAAAACAGATTTCTGCAATTGCAAAATTCCTCTCCACCCTCAATCTTCCACATGGGATTATTTGATGCACAGCTATAGTCACTCATTTTCATTTAAGACAGATTTTTCTGGATGTGTTCCGATTTAACAAAGAAATATTTCCATTCCTTTCATGAATCAGCAGCTGTTGCCATCCCTGTCAGCTGGCTTAGTCAGGCTGAAGCACCAGCATGTGTTCATTGGATGATACTTCATTTGTTAAATCATTTGACTAGTCATATTGATGAGTAATATCTCACATGCAATCCAAAAAAATCAGCAAGCAAACTGTCAGTGGCAGTGCAAGCCATGAGCATGATCCACCAAAGCTGATTACAGGAAATGTGAGATGCTGGCTCTGAGTATGCCTGGGGAGACGAGATATGGAGCAGGAGGGGCACCAAAACCAAGGATCTGTGTATGAAATAGATTGCTTTAAATTCAATGTACAAGCAGTGCTTAACTTACAATGAAACTTAACTTTTTTTTCTCTTCTTCTTCTTCTTCTTCTTCTTCTTCTTCTTCTTCTTCTTCTTCTTCTTCTTCTTCTTCTTCTTCTTCTTCCCCCTTCCCACCTCCCTTACAGAAAATTCTTTTATTCTGAAATTTTCCATAGTTCTGCTTCAGTGAAAAGAAACATTCAGGGTTCACAAAACCAGGTGCTGAGGCAACTATGGAAAACACGAGCAATATTGTTCTACAGAAACCTGCAGGATGGGGTCTGGAGGAAAAATGACTCATTAGCTGGACAGAAGACATCATTTATATACAATGTCTTTGATCCCTCTCCCGCTATTCTTCTATGCAGCTGTCCAACAGTACACATGAGCTACCTGAAGAACTCACAAGCATTCATTAGGTCCACATGGAATTAAAAAGCCTTGATTTAGCTCTTAAATATTGGGCAACAAGTTAAAGGTGTCCTAAATGTTCCTAAATGCTTTTTCTTAGTCTGGCTTCCTGGGGAATGGAAAGCACACTGCTCTCACAGTCTGAGATGGATCCAGTGCTCTCACTTTAGAGGACATTGGCTGAGATGTGTTATTCTCCTAAATTTCATGAGGACATTAGAACTTACAGTACAATCTCTATTAGAAGCAATAATGTCTGTCCATGTGAAAGCTGTGTGAATACAGATATATGAAGCCTCACACCTTACTGTAGAAGTATCAAAGGACAAGAAATAAATTCATAAGAAAGGAGCCTTCCTCAGTTTTTATGCTCGTGAAAACTGGAATTTAGCTGAAGTAGACCAATTCTGGACACAGCAAGCAGATTTAAGTGTTGAATGCAGAAAAAACCAAACCCTGAAGTATTGGGACTTTCAAGAGTTCAACAAAATTTAAAAATTCCTATCAGCTGCAGTTAAGGAGCAATTAAGCCAGTGTGAAATGCTTCTGAACCCCTGACCCAGACTGCTTTGCCCAACTAAAGTTGTATGTTGTAGCTCTTGGAAGTGAATGAAAAAAGTTCTTTTCTGTAGGTATCTCCACCCACCTTAGTCATGCAGTATGAGTAAAGACACCTGTAGCTGAATGTAAATAAGGCCATCTGATAAGGCTATGTGTGACAGGAATTTTTAAACACTGGAATGGTGGCCTCACAATGTCACTCTGCAGAGCTGGACTCCTGTGTTCACAGCCACAGTTTTACTGTGTTATAACACCTTCTGGATCACGATAACCAGCACATTTGCCAAAATATTTGTGACCAGCATCTCCAGCTTGGCAGTATGCAGTGGGTGAAATTCAAATGTCTTTTCTCAGGCACTGCTCCACCTGGAGCAGCAGAAATGGCACATAAATTGTTAGTCTACATTTCAATGCATTTTGAGCAGAGCTTGTATTTTCAGAGTTTATAGGTTTCAGATGAAAACAGTCACATTTTTCACATTGCACTGGAAAGGTGCAAACAGTGTGTACCCGTTAGATCAATCAGTAGCCCAGGAAAATCACTCTGCCTCCCTCCAAGTTTATGAAGCGCAGACACACAAAGCAAACTCTTCCATATTCTTCCTAGGCAAGCATGTCCAGTCTCAGATTTAATCAAAGTGTTAATCCTAGGAGAGTTACACAGTAAGATATTGTATTCAGCTTTGAACGTGAAACTACTAAGTGCCACAAATACCCACTACCAGTAATATGTTCCCTGGGGATCCTCAAAGCAGCACAGACTGTGGAATGAATGGGCTACTTATTGCCCTCGGTCACACCTGTTCCAGCCCTGCTAATTCAGATAACAGCGCCTTAGCCCAGGGGCACCAGGAGTGAGAGTGGATGGAAAATGTTAATGAGACTGATAACACTACAAATATTTAAAGGGAAAATCTCTTGTGTGGAGTGCTCAATTATTTTGAGTTCTTTTGGCTTCCGTTTGATAGAGCCTAGCAGATGCTGGTCATAAAAATAATTACTAAAAAAAAAAAATCAATGGCCATTAATGGCAAAAGATTTATTATTTATAAATGGGATTTATATAAATTCAAAGAAATGATGAGGCTGAAAAAAACTGTAAGATCACCAAGCCCAAGCTTTAACCCTGTACCATGTTCACATCTAAGCCATGTTACCAAGACACATCTTTTGAACATTTTGAGGTATGGTGATTCCACTACTTCTCTGGGCAGCCTGTTGCAATGTCTGACTGCCTTTTCAGTGTAGAATTTCTTCCTAATGTGCAAGACCCAGTTACCTATATAGTGGGATAAACAGTCATTCCAAATTCACTTCACTTTAAGATGAAGGGAACTTATCTGTTGATGAAATAGACTAAGTCCTATACCTCATTCTGAGTTTGCCCCATAGTGATTCATAGTGCTGGCTGTACATAATGTCCTCAGGTCATCTCTACTGACTGCACACTGGTAAGACTTCATCTGTTTACGTGTGGTCTCCTTTTTCTGGCATGTCTTGAAGTAGCACCTAAGCTTCTCATCCTCCTGGATCTGTGTATGGAATGGTTTCTACTGATTGAAACCACCATGGAAGGAGCAGTGTCCATCCTCCACAGGGGGTATTAAGGTCCATTAATACTATTTAAGCCATCCAGGAGATTTTTTGCTGAGAACAATTAGCCATAGCTTTCCACTGCCATATTCCCTCCAATCTATTTATTTTCCCTAGAAAGACTAAAAATAGACTAGAAAAACTAAAAAGATTCTTCTCTAGAAAACTAAGACTGAAAAATGACAAAATTGAGGATCAGACAAATTAGAGAGCAATGCCATGGCCATCATGGACAAAATCTGACATGATGAGGCAAACTCTCCCACACTTCAAAACATACTGTAACTGGAAACAGGAGGTAAGAGGTTATGGTCACATTTTTGGTCTCTGTCCTGTAGTCACTTAGTTCTCTTCTGGGAATATAACTCCATATTCCAATTTTGAAAACCATTACCTGTTACTTACTCATTGCTCAATAGTAGAGTGTAGTTTATTCATATTCCCAAACTGTTTCCTAGTTACAAACACAGTTATAAATTTTTCTTTCCTTTAATTTCTAGATCTCTAATAGAGCTCCCATCCTTTAAATAATTTTGCTGTTGTTGCTGTTTTTTAACGTAGATTATCAAAAATTCTATTTGACTCTCTGTAGCTCCCAAACCAATATCCTTATTATAGAGGTAAACTTTCAAGAGTCACTGAAGCATTGTCTCTGCTAGTCAATAATACAGAGTCAAGGCCAGCTTGGATGGGGCTTTGGTCAGCCTGCTCTGGTGGAATGTGTCCTTGACCATGGCAAGGAGGGTGCAACCTGATGATGTTTAAGGTCCCTTCCAACCCATTCTATATTCCAATGAGACCCTGGTCACAGGCTGGAGCACTGATTAGCAGTCACCCATGCTTCCCATGTCCCTTGGATGCTCTGGCTCCTGACAGTGAGCAGTGCAGCTGTACAGAGGCAAGCTGTGCCATGCTACTGGCCTCAGGGCCACAGACTCCTTTGCTGGCCTGTTTTTTGTACTCATACAGGTGCAGCCTAAGATTATATCCTTCATTTTTGTCTTTTGATTTACATGAAATGTTTATAATTTGTATATGAAAAACAGAGTCTGAATAGGGGCTTTCTGATCTTCTCAACTACTATGATTATTTTGTCAAGCTAATGAAAATTTCCATTTGCATATTTATGTATTTTGAATATTGGAATTCCTAGGAACATTAAAAAGGAACAAAGAGACAAAGAAAAATTCTTAACTCCACATTTCATTGTATGTATAACATTTATAACCTGATAATTACTGTAGTATTAAATATGTAGTCCACATTCATTTTCATAGCAAAATACTATCAGAAGTCCAAATTTCTGTGTAATGCTATTTTCATTGAAAGAAAATTTTAAAAATAACCATTTTGTATAAGCACTCTTACCTACCTGAAATTTCAAGTATATGTCATATGCAATTTTGAATGTTAGAAATAATTATTTTGGTTTTGCATTTTAGATTATTCTCTATAATTCATACATATACATTCATATGCAAAAGAGAAAAAAATAATTTAAAAAATGAAGTAAAATAAAATTCACATGCAAACATTTGCTTCAAAGCTGCAAAGTTATTTGTTTTCATTCCAATGCAAAGTTGGAGTAATTTTGAATTGTGAGATTTTCTCATGGGATAGGCCTGCTCAGATTTGACCAGCAATTCTAGGAATTTCACAATCAGAGGGGAAATTTTTGAAAATATCATTTCAGGGGAAAATTTTATAGCAACTTTTCAAACCTTGATTGTATTCCTAAAAAAATAATCCCTTAATTTTCAGGGCTGTGGCCAAGCAACATTTTTTTACAGCTGTAGCCAAATATGGTTACTGATGGACATTTTCTGTTTGTTTCACCAAGAAATGAAGAGACCAGAACTACTTAGGAAGTGTGATCTGTATCATTAAGAAAATGTCAGTATTTATCTCAGTATACTGCTGAGTGTCCCCTCCTCAGCTTCCAGGGGTGTCCAGCTCATCTCCCATACTGTCAAATCAAACCCCTCCAACTGGTTACCATACCAGATATTAGCAACTTAATTATAGCAGCTAAACTTAGTACGTTCCTAGGGAAATACACACTTTCAGACCTTGACATATGCTCCACAGAAACAATAAATAATGCCAAACACATGCTTTCTATTTGTCAGCAATAAAAGAAATGCTTGCTGCAATCCAGACATCAAGTGACAGTGCCAAAACCCCCTTCAGTAATATGTATACATTCTCCAAACACTTTAAAACTCCATTAACAAACATGACCAGTGTCACAAAAGTGTGCAGTTTACTAACTAGGTGATGCTTCAATATTCTTTTATTCTTTGGTATAACTTCATTGACCTTGGTAAATTTAAATTTGGGATGATATTGGCCCACCAAGGAGAGCAGAAAATATTTTCAGTAGAACTTAAGAAACACACACATACCTGATTCACTTACATTGCTGCTCCCTGTTTGGTCAATGATCATTGAAAGGTTCCTTGCAGAAAGAAACCCAGAGGTTAAACCAAGCTCCAAACAGACCTGAGCAAAATAATTTTTTCAGCCTGTTTCAGGTGAAGCTAATTTGAGATATGGGATTCAAGAATTATGTACTTATTCAAGGAGAATCAAAAGTTCCACATCAGCTGTATTGAAAAGAAAAGAAAATAAATTCAACTCCTTCAAGCTAAACAGTTTTTTTTTCCCCACTCCATTGTATTTAGAAATCTTTTAATTAAACCAATAATACATAAAAGAAATCATATCCACAAGTACCAAAAAAAGGCCAGTGAAGTGAAGTGTTGAGGTGGCATCAGAATATGCAGGGCCAGATTCCTTTCCTTTATGATACTCTGTATTACAGGACATAACTCTGTGGCAGGAGTTACGCTATGCTTACCTCAGTAACTCTGAAAACAGAAACCTCAAGAAATTCTTGTTCAGCAGTCATTCCCAGTGCCTTCCAACCCAGCTAATTCCTGATTCTCATTTCTGGAAGATCGTATCATTCTAACTGGCTAAATCAGTCATTGGGAAACATAGGAATAAATACTAATTAAACACTGTTGCAACACTGAAGTGCAGGGCCCTCTTCTCATTACAACTACAGATACATAAATTAGTAAAGGTGACTTTACTAACATTTCCTTAGTATTACATAACAACATTTTTTACCCTCTAGCTATGCACTGTCCTGTGTAAGTATTATTGACTTTTCTGTGAAATGTGATATTGACTGCATGTCCAAAATGTAAACACAAGAAAAAATTTTCCAGCTTAGCAGCACAAAACAAGGTGATGAACATGAGCTCAGTCTCTAGGACAGGAAGAAGAAAGGATGGATACCTTTCTGCCTATTATAACTACAACTCTGACTATGACTATAAGTAATGATAACAATAACTACAACTAACAGTAATAAAATAGCTTAGGAATGAAGAGATAACATATTAGTCCCATCTCTTTCTAAATAAATAGTGGATGTCCTTTTTCCTGTGGTGAGAGACACAACAGGGGTTGTTTTCTCCTTCATTTCCATAGACGGGTGCATAAGCTCTCCACCTATAAGAAACTAAATGCCAACACGAACATCATGAGAAATCAACCCAGTCCCTCTCTTGAATTTGCATCCTTTGAGTAGAGTGGATTATGATGGACTACTCTGTTATGCTAGCTTGCATAAAATGATGTTTCACATAGGGTGCCATATATGTGGAGAAAGTAAATGAGTCATGCACATTCTCCTCATTAGTGGCAAACATGTCTGAAAGAATTTGTCTCAGGCCTCAAGTCTAAGCCTGGAAAAGCACACATCAGTGAGACTTCAAGCATGGTGTGAAAGAGTTTTGAACCACAAGGACCAATTTCTTACTAGCAACACAATCCAACTTTAAACATATGGGATGGGAGCAGCCCAGGTTTCCTGGGTTTCTTAGCTTACGTTCTATTCAAGAGTTGAAACTGTCATAAGGATAACTATGCAAGGAATTTGATGAGCAGTATCAGAGCAGAAAAAAGGGATGGTGAGTTGAGGATGATTAATGGAAAGCAGCAGAAAGAGAGAGAGAAAGTTACAGAAGTAGAATTACCTGCAAAACTGGTAACTCTGGAAACTCTTTCTTTAAAGGAAATATGAGGCTCCTTATTTCTTTGTACCTGATAAAAACCAATGTGAATACAGTTGACTTTTGCTTGTCAAAGATAATTTGGAAAACAACCAAATTTAGTATGACCCTCAATTAAAGAACATATGGAAACAAAAAGAAACATTAACAGGCAGCAGAAAAACCTAAACCGAAAATGCTTAACTCAAAATGAGAGATGTGTTCCACTTGGGGACTGAAGTTTTATTGAACCTGGAATTCCTTGAAAGCCTTGCTGAAAATGAGGTGTTTATCATGAAAGGCAGTGACTACAGCTGGAAATCAATTCTGGAAACACTTAATATATTCAATTCCCATTAACATAAATGAAAATATAAATCAGATTTTGACTAATTTATTTCATTTAGATCCATTCTGAGATGACATTAAAGTTGCTTCAAAGTCCAAAGTGTTCAAAAAATTAACTTTTCAGTGCTGACTCTGTACAATAACTGCATTTTTTTGAAATTTATCCTTTACATACATACATCTGCTCATAAACTATGTATCTAGAAAAACGTGTATAGGGTATCTTGTGAGCACTTCTACAAAATGAGTGATACGTGATGCTTAATTTGTCCTGCTTTTCTCTTATGTCAATGTAGTAAAATTTGTGGGAAAATAATGTTGTTCTGGGGTCTCTATAGATATAGATGGTATAGATAGATTAGATAGATAGATAGATAGATAGATAGATAGATAGATAGATAGATAGACAGACATATGATGCTGACCTAACCAATTTTGATACAACCACAAATGCCATTTTTCAAAATAAGTAACAAACATCCTCTCTCTGATAATCAAAAAATAAATGTGTGTTACTGGCTAACTGTATCATTTTAGTACTGTGTAATAAGGCAGGTGTTTACATAAACAAATCAGTTTTGGTATACAAAACCAGCTAAAAGTGCTGATACATGTCTGCACAGATAGCCACCTATAATTATAGTGCATGTTTTTAAGCCAACTTCCTAACAGGGATCTGCAATTAGAGCTGGCAGTAGTTTTGATAAAGTGACACCACATTTCTGTTCTGTGAATTTTGTCCATTTGGCACTGTAATATCTCTCAACTCCAACAGAATAAATTTGTTATGCTTCTCTGCTCGTATTGCATTAGTACAGGGGGTCCTGATCTTATGAACTTTATTAACACATAGAGGTCCAGTGAGAAACTTAAGTTTACTTAAAAGGAATAAATATGGGTTGCTTTCTCTCACATTGCTTATGTGAGAGAAAGGGCTGCAAAACTGGATCCATTCAGGGCTTGTCTGCACTGCTTAAATTAGTGTGCACAATTCACATCAAATTATTTGAACTAATTTAATAACAAAAGAAATCTGTATTTAGTATGAACTCTTCTGAAGGTTTTAACTGAAAACAGATATCCTAGTTTAATGTCCAAGCTCATGTACTTAGTTATCATTATTATTTCAAATATTCATTAACCTTAAATAACCTTAATATAAGACCATATGGTGTTATGATTTAAATGGAAGTGATTTTTCTTTCTCTTTCTGTCTTTATGTTAATTTTGCTTAAAGACAGCCTAACCTCAGTGTCACCTTTATTGTTGCTAAACAGATACCTTAGTTACAGATGAAGAAGGATCATTTAAGGTTATCCAGGCATGTCATATCTTGAACCATGGCAGTATTAGCCTGGAACATTTTTTCCTTATTTATCAAAGTAATGCAGGATATAAAGGGTGTTTTTTTTCCCCTATACTCACAGCTATCAGAGTGATCATTATTACAGATTTCTTTGCAAAAATTTATGAATATGAATGAGTAGGTTTTCACATGTATTGTATTTCTATACATTGCAGCCATCTAAAACAGGTTTTGGAAATTACTTATGCATATTGTAAATATTTATTATGGTTTCTACTGCCTGAGACAATCTTTATGAAATATCATCTTCCTTATATAGGATATAAACTTTTCTAAGAGTTCATAGCAAATCTACTATTGCTCTGTTTATTCTTTCACTTTTCATGAGTTTTATAGTTCCAAGATATGATCTACTACTACTGACTGCAAAAATTATCTTTGTGAACAGAAACAAGTGGGCAAGTCTTTCTGACAGCTCATTATAACATCTTTATGCAGAAAAATAACAACAAAATCCCCCTGATTTCACATTTAGACAACAACTGGTCTCACACATCCTTCACTGAACATAGAGAAGAAAAAGACTGTCAGTTTTGCAGCCTGACTGACCCCCTTACTTTTCCTGTTCAAAGTTAGATAGTCACTTGGGATTTTTTGTTCTACTCATCACTGAAACTAGGATTGGGATCCAATTAGCAAAGCATGCATCTATTGTCAGTCTATTTTTGCATTTCAAAATATCCAGACTAGTCTTCAAATGGTCTTTGTAAGTATCTTGTGTCTCTCATTGGCCATGTGTCACATTTGCCTGCCCATATGAGAGTCTTCTTTTTGGAAAAACAGAAACTAGTACAACTGTTTCATCCTTTATGTTCTGCAAAGATGGTAAACTGGCCTTTCACCACAATTTGGTATGTGGGAAAGGGATGTTTCCTTACTGATTTCTTTAAACCATTAGCTTTATTTCTGCTCTTGTTTTGTACTTTTTATTGAAAGAAGGATAATAATTTCCAGGAATCTGTATGTCTGCAAATTGTTAGGATTGAAACAAGCTATGACTTTTATAAGTTGAGTAGCAGTCGAGTACAGGGCACTGTAAAATTGCAAATACTTACAAAGTCCTAGAACACCTATATTAAGATTTTCTTCAGCCATCCTACTAAACTCCAATAAAATTGTTTTCTTCCTTCATAACCTGTGAAGAGTGAATGGTCTAATCCTTTAAGATCTGATTGCAGTCCCTCTTGTTGGAAGGAAAAGGCAAAGTTGCAGAGTAACAACTGTATACAGAATTTATCTTTGTCATCTACACATTTGCTTCTATTTATTTACTGTTATTTTTATGATTTATCAAAGAGGGAACACTAGCATATTTTCACCTATCTCTTTCCTTTCACCCTATCATTTTTTCATGATAATACTTAAATAATTGCAGCATACTACTTAATTCTTGGGATATACCCTATACCTAAGACATGGAACAACTATTTGGTTGCAACTAGATTGGTTTTGGCTTTTCAGTGCAAAAAATTTTCTCGTTCTTGTGGTTGGTGTCCACTTAATAATATTTCCGACTCTAATACTCAGTTCAGCAGTGCTAGTCGTGTTTCTGCTTGCAGAAACATGGACTGTACGATGATCCAAAGATTTCCAAGTTGGCTTTAGCTGGGACATAACCAAACTGAAAATTGTACAGTTTTGTCAAGATATAATTGAGCGTAAATCCACATTTTTGAAAAGCAGAGCTTATTATTTGGGGTTCAGAGATATGCTGACACAGCTATAATACACAGAGGCACAAATCAGCATCTTCAAACAATTCTTCATTGGGGATATCTTAGATCAGGTCAGAGGTAGTTTTGGAGTTTCTGTCATTGCACAGTTTAGGGGAAGCCCACATTATTAAGGAAAACACCATGCCTATGCAACTTCAGCTTTTCCACAAGAATAAAACAAAGAGTAAGAACCTCTTGTAAGTATTTCAGAATGGCCCATAGGACTGAAGTGTCTTGATCTTGCCCAAATCGTTCTCCAGATACCTTGACCCTCAGAGAGACATCTTGTCTAGATCTAGACCTATATCCACAGTTATACAATATTCCCCACAAACAATAAGTATCAGATTTGTAGGTTTGATTTTTGTTTTTAATGGGCTACTTGCCAGCTGTAATTAGAGAATATGAAAACTTTAAGGTACCTTTTTTAGTGTTGTACAAAAGCAACTTTTGGACTGTCACCTTCTTGCCTGTCTTCTTACAAAACAGGCAACAGAAAAGATTTCTCTTTTCATTTTGCATATGAAAGCTCCTTGCTGAATTGTGAAAATTTCACCCTACATATATCTCATTCTCTTTTTAACATTATTTTGAATCACATTTATCACTTCTGGATATAAATGTTTAGTCTGGGAAGGTATAAAGAAAATCTAAAAAAACTTTTTTAAGGTCAAGAATGCGAGATTTCGGTCAAGTGATTTAGAGTGGACATTTTCCTGCTTCCTTAGTCCGACATTTTAATTAAAAAATTTCATATATAGATTAAACATCAAATATCAATGAACTGTGTAATGATGTGGGATGACTTCTGAGTCACTACTAGAACACCCCATTATTCATTTACTAAAACTTGAAGAAAGCTATTAGTGGCACAAAGAATAGCTGCAAAGTGCTGTTCTTCACAGCTACCACACCAGCTCAGTAAAATTCTATCAGCTGAATTTAAAAGATTAGATGTTTTTGTTGGTAGATCAGCGATGATCAAGAAGTAGTACAGCTCATGGGAAAGTTTTAGTGTGTTGATCACTCACACAATAGAAAGAAACTGCAGAAATTTCTTCACATAGAGCAGCAAGACAGCCAGGAAGTGGAAATGCCAGCACAAGACTGCAAAGCTTTTATAAAGCTGATCAGAGATCAGAAATAATTAGAAATAAAATTTAGGTGGTAAAAATGGGGGACAGAAAATGAAAGATCTCTAACTTTCCTTATGTCAGTAAGCTCAGAGTTAAGAAAGCGGATAGAAGTTTCATATTCCAAAAATACATTTGGATTTTTTGTGACTTAGGTCATTAATCTTGGCTAATGAAATCTTACTGCACGAAAAAAAATAAATATGTCCCCCAGATCCTTTTCACCTTCTTTTCAAGTCTAAATTTATTGTTCAGAAAACAGAAATTCCTTATCCCAGGCAATTGTCTTTACTGGTGATATGACTAACCAGTGCTAAGTGATCAATGAATGGTTTTGCTCTTGAGCAAGATTCCCTCACATGGAAAAAAGAATTCATTTATATTGCAGAGATTATGAACTGCTATTACCAGTCTCATGCTCATTTACCAGTTAGATGCTCTTTTAATTTAGCTGTAAAAAACTATGAAGGAATGTTCCCTTTCTGCCCATTAGAGAAATAGACTCACACTTATTTTCCAGAACTCTGTCAGTGGCAGTATTTGACCAGGCAGTATCACTTTGGTGCCAGTCAGGGAAACTGATGATAATGTGTCCACTTCACCAAGGTGGATGTTTGCATGCAGCCCTATTGTGACTGTTGATGTTTTATTCTTTCAGCTAATTTTAAAACCCATCACTTTCATTTAATGTTCATTTCCCTACTACTGTTTTTTTAAGGAACAAATAAGCTTCATATGTTGGCAGAGATAACTGTCAAAATAATGAGATCCACAAAAAGAGAAGCAGAGCAAACAGTAAGAATGCAAGAGAAATATTTTACAAGTTAAGGTATTTTTCCATAATATTTTGACTGTAGTTTGGAGATCATATTTATAGATTGTACAACATTTGGGGCACAAACATTGCTCATGTATTTCATGGCACATACAGAGACATTCTGAATCAGCAAGTGAATCTTAGAAAATTTTGAAATATCTTCTAAACATGAATTGTCACTTTTAATACATGTGGATGAGGTCTTTCATGGCTATCTTTTCAGCTACATATTCATCTAAGAAAGACAAAGTCTAATGATGTAAGAATTATCTGTCTGCAAAAGTCAAATTACAAAAGATGAGTTGGGAATAAGAGCCACTATTGTTTCAAAAATATCAGTACTGCATTATGGATGAAGCACATGTTTTTCCAGCTTAATGTATTCCATTTTAAAAGTAACTTTAGCAAATGGGACAGAAGCCTCCCTGCAATTTTAGAGAAAGACAGTATTTGTAAGACACCAATCACCACTGCTATATTGACCTAACTACATCCTTCTGCTGTAGCTGAAGAAAATTCTTGTGTGAGAAATCCCTACACTGCTTTGTTTATAGAGTTGGAAAGAAAATAAACTATAATATCTATTCTTAAATACTTAAAATGTTTTCAGAAATCATAACAGTAGTGGCCTTCAAAAGCGTCTAGTTTAACAGAGAAGAAAACCAAGAAATATCTTGCAGGATTTTTGTTTCCCTTTACACTTGCCCAAATTCCTGATTTACCTGGGCTACATTTTATAGGTGACAATTTTCAGTCTCAAGGGTGTTTTAATCAACTTTACTTTTCAGACCTTCAGAAGGCTTGGGATTCTCTTTTTGCTCATATAATTTTAGAGTCAGAGGATCCACGTCAATGTGTTCTATCTGGGAGCTGTCACTGATGGCTGTGTCTTGGTGCTTTCTGCATAATCCTGGGGACTACATCCATCCCAGTGTATGGATCTACATCCTAATCTCCAGTTCCCTTTTAGATCAGGGTTTGCAGTATATGAAAGAGGCTTCTCATTACAGCCATGTGACTGGAAAATTGATCCCTGATACCATTGATTTTTGGAAAATATGACTGCAAACTAATTGGAATAATGTTTTTTTGACAACTCAAATAAGCAGTGGTATATACACCCTCTGCCACCCCCCTCCATAAACTCTGTAATTCTTCAGTAAATGATCAACTTAATTTGGAGCGAAATCTTCTAGAATATTCAATGGGGCTAGGATTTGTACTGGTCTTGATAAAAGACTATGTATGACAGTATCTCAAATGTATGATAAGATCTGAAACACCTCAAATGAACCACAAAAGATTTTTCTAAGAAATTAACATTAGCTGTAATATTTTATTATGACAATAACACGTATTTGCAGCTTCTGGCCTCTCTTACTATTTAAGTACAAGTCTTTTAATATGCAATTTGTAGCATTTTATCAGCAGTTCTACAAAATCAATGTAGCATATAGTAATTTCACTTCCAGTGTTGTTTTCCACACATATTGTAGCTATGTCAATTGATGTCAATGGGATTGGAGTGCAACCAACCAGGTGAAACACTTAGTCTCAAAATATACAAGAGTATAATTTAGCTTTCACTGCTTGAATTGCTCTGTGGTATTTTTATTTTCCCTCATTTTATTAACTCCCCAGACCTTCTATATTGAATGCAGAAAAGAAGTTGCTTGCAGACTAATGAATAAGCCATGCCAAGTATAAACTTACAGAAGAATTACTCATTTAACTGCTTCATATTCATCAGGAAACCATGGCTGTGTTCTTATTAGCAGTCGGTTGTTCATACTTTAATAAACTACTCATCAGTGTTGATCTGAAACACAACTTTCCATTCTTATTCTGTCATGCTCTGAGCAATGCTTAGAACATAATTCCAGCCTTTCAATCACAGAGTAGTTTTAATGTACAACAGACAATCAGGATCACCAAAGCTAGAGACAATGTGGTACAATGGAACCCGACTCTGAACTCATATAACAAAACTCTGTCTATGCTTATGCATGCCAATTAGAAGTTGTTAAATACTGCCTATCACAGCTCTTATTATAATGGGTTTTCAGTACATGGGAAGCCATCTGGGGTGACAAGAGATGATTTCGGTGGGTGGAGATTTTGCTATATTTTTTCAATATTAAGACAAATAGCTTAACACAGGGAGTTAAAAAACTTTTCCTGTGTTGATATTAGCACAGATGTTAAAAACGAGCTCTACTAATAACATGGTTTTTGCCTGGGACTCCATTCTTTTTCATCATCTCAAACCAAAAAGGGTCCCTTAGCTGCCATAAACCTGAATGCAGCTCTTGACTTTGAAACCACTTTTCAGGCACTGCTGTTGTAGAGAATTAAAGGCTAATCAGCTTTTTGTTAGCCAGCATGTTTATCTGTGCTTTTCAGCAGCTCAGAACTCCATATGGTTTTCCGTCACAATATTTTATAGGGCTGTTTTTGAACCCCTCATCTTGAGATTAAAACAAAAGTTTAGCCAAACTATGCTAAATAGGGTTTTTTTGCCAGCTGTGCCGTGGCTACATGCTCTATAGGACTGGTATCTGCTCCTTTCATTTGCACTTAGTCCTTCTATGTACTAAACGTGTAGAAAGTGACCTCATCAAAAGAGGTCTGACATTCCCACAAGGCTTTTGAAGACTTTCAAAACATAGCCATGTGTTTTTCTGATACATATTTTGTGCCAGAAAGGGTGTAATGAGTCATCACCTCTGCAATATTTAATACCTCAATTAATGTAAAGCCTCTTTCAACCTTTTTGCTGCTAGTAAACCTTTTACACTTCTAAATATAATATTTATCTGATCAGCATTGCCAAAATATGCTACTTTTTCAGCAATGCAAGTGTATTTTTTCTAGATGGTCACCATAAAAACACATGGTTTTTAGTGACTAGCCATTGAAAAGTTCTATGCATAAGTTTCTTAACCTTAGCATGAAGTAGAAACAAGAGTAATAATTAATATGCAGTAATTAAATACAGTAATGCAAAAATTCCTTATGGGTACTGATAATGACTTGAAATTAGTGGGAGATTTTCTCCTGACTTCAGTGAGCATTTGGTCAGGCCAAAGGAAAAAGGCATTTGCCTCTTGCATCTGAGGCTGTCGTTACGTATCCCAAAACATGCCACAGCAGCTGTGGCCTCCCAGCCTTAAGGGGAACCCAGAGATTCATAGATGCTTGTGGTCGGAAAGAATGACAAAAGTCAGACAGACTGCGAGGGCTTGCAAAGTTTTATTAGTAAATGTCACACTTGACATGGAAATTGGTGTGTTAGCCCCTGACCTCCAAGGATAAGCATGCGGCAGTGGGTTTTGGATAAAGGGGCAAAGTGAGTGGGAAGGGAGAAAGAGAGAGATGAATGAGAGACAGAGAAACAGAGAGACAGACAGAGAAACTGTGAAAGGATGGAAGAAAGGGAGGGAGATCACAAGTCCTGGCTCCAGCATCAATCCTGCTCCATTGTTCATTTGGCCCTCACACAGCTGGGCTTTGTGGGTTACCTTTTTATGGAGAAGTTTTCCTCAACCTGGACATAAGTTTCTTGTTTTCTTTTCAGGGTACTCTGGTGATCTGTTCTCCTGCACTGTGCTGTCTTTATCTCCAGGAACTAGAACAAGGATATTTGTCCCAGAAAAGTGATGCCCTGCCTTCATATGGTCTCCCTCTCCAGCCACATCCTCTTCTTTGTCACAGTGTGTTATTACCACTGATCCTTGTTGGGCTTCAGTTTATCAGTATTTGAGAAGTACACATACAGCAAATCGTTGGTTCTTCAACACTAAATTTGTAATCCAACTGCTGAAAACATCTGTCTGAAATCTAATTTCCATACCCTGGTGGAGGTGAAGCCTTGAGAAATCATTTGTTTGCTCACTATGGGCTGGCTGGTGACAAACTCCCCTATATTAAAGGACTTACCTATCAGGTCTCAGATCTGTAATAAACTAGATTTCAACTGTTCAAATGCTATTCTGCATGCACTAGGGTTTAAAAGAGAAATTTAAATAATTCATTGCCTTATACTGTTCAGAGCACATGGAGTGTTATGGCAATATGGCTAAATAATCACTGATGTGATACAACTTCGTGCATAAATGTCTCTTTCAATTTTTCACTGCCTGTTTAATCAGATGCTCAAAGTCATCAATTACTTGAACTTGGGGACTTTATAAGACAAATATCTGGGAAAAGAGAACATATAAACCTTTCAAGTAACAAAATAGCGTTGTCTATGACACGAATCTTCTGTTCTTAGATGCGTGCCCCTTAATTTCGTAGGTGAAAATTATAATGATTTTGTAGTCTGTATAATGAGCTTGAAATTTGAGGTGCATCTGGAAGTAAACAAGAATTACAGTGCTGGTTTCACTGACCCTTCTAACAGGAACAGGAATACCAAAAGGAAAAGTAATACATCTTAGAGAAATACTTGTTACCACCATTTCTGTGGGACAAGTTCTTATCTGAAGGGCTTGGCATTTCAGCTTTTCACATTTTATTTCTATTGAGTACATTTATACACTGAGTAATATATATTTCCCACATTGCTTTTATACATTTTCATGAATACTGCCTTGTTTTCTGTACCATAACGGTTATCAGTACGACTGTTATATTGCTTATGCTGAAACATAATCTTCTGCAGCATTTAGCAAATTTTTGCTTTTTCTAAAGTAGGTCTCCAACATTAACTAAACTAATTTTTCTGTCAGTTTTTGAAATGCTTCTGTTCTAAAAGCTTCTGATACTGCTGAGGTGCTGCCTGCCTGTCAGAAAAGTATTTATTCATTCAGTTGCAGATTGATTTGATAAAACCTCTACTTTCTGGTATTCCATTATTGCATCAATGTTATTATACTCCTAGGCAAACTTCAAGACCACAGCTTGGGAAATAAGTTTTGAACATTATCTACTACTGCACTGAATAAATGAGATACAGGATGAGCCTTTCTCCTAATTTCTGTAAGATTTACTCTGGTATTTTTCATAAGATCTATAATAATCTAGGCAAGTGTAATGGATAGCTGCAATTTTGGAGCTTTGTCCTCTTTCTCAAACTGTGCTCTGTGTGCCATAGCAATGTGCCCACTCTGAAATCACAGCAACAAGTGAAGGCTGAACAGAAACAGCTCTCTGATGCCATAAGGATAAGCATTATTATCAGATAAGAAAAATGAGAATTTTACTTTCTACTGAAGCCCTAACCTGTACTATCCTATTAACCAGATGTATGCAGGGTCTGTAGACCAGAGAGCCATACAATATTTATTCCTCAGATGCCAGGTGCAGAAAACTCAGATGTTGTCAGCTGATTGCAGCCACAGCCATGCATGACATGCTAAACACTGTGGGTAATGAATTGCCCTGGAGGGTGTTGATAGAGCAATCGGAATTTGCAGTCCCAGTATCTGAACAGCAGCACTGTGCAGTACTATGCCAGTTTTCCTGTATTACATGGATGGCAAGTCAATGGAAAAATCAGTGCAAATTTGACTTAGTCTGTCAACAATGTGAATTTCTCCTCCTTTCCCCTCTGCTTTCTGTATGCACATTTAAAATCTAGAACAATGATAAGTTGAGTAATTGTTTAGTCTGTGTAATATTATATAGACAGTTTTGAAGACCTACAAGGAAAAGGAGAGCTCTGAGGTCCATTTTCCCCTAGAAATTATCATAGTAAAGTGCTCTGTTTTAAAGTTTTGCTTTCTGTATCACATTCAGCCACACTGGATAGCAGATAATTTTTTTTAAAGACAGGTCCGCAGTCCTGTAAGAGTTAACTTTTCTCCATTTCATCCCCTGTGCACAGAAAACCATCTTCATTACCTGAACGCTGAACTACTTCAGAAAAAAAAAAATGTAGTCTATAAATAAAGATTAAAAAAAAATTATTTCTGCTCAGCCAATTAATCAGTATTAGAAATAGATAAATACAGGCTGTTAAGATGTTCTGAGAAACTATCATATAGCGGAGAAAAGCCAGTGGTTGTTTTTCAATTCTTAGTTCTTAAAATATGTTCCAGATAGAACAGTTAATGCTAAGGAGACAAATGAGGAAATAGTTTAGCAGAGACGAGCAGTGATAGAGAAAATAAACGTTTCCATCACCAGTTGTAGGTGACCCTTTCATAACAGCACACTCCAGCGTCAGGGGATCTTGTACATGTTCCTGCAAGCTCACTTAATTAAAAAAATAAAGCCATAATTTTGAAAGGGTAATCAATGATTCTGCTATGACTAATTCCTGACAGCTTGTCATCAGCCAGGGCACACATGTGGCTATGGCCAGCACATCTGCCTCTGTTTCCATGGAGGTTATGTAGGATTGCCATGGGGAGTCCAGAAAACAAGGGTCATTTTTAGTCATGAATCTGTCAAGCCATCACATCATCCAGCTGACTTCAAATTCATTTCTCAGCTTCTCTTTTAGGAGATGTATCTTCTGCGCTTGACCATGAACAGGCAGGATGAGTGCAACAGTGGCCAGCAAACAGCATGAGCATGCAGGAGGTAACAAGTGACTAAAAGAGGTTAAAGAATGCAATTTGGACCAGTCAGGTTTTGACAAAATGTCAAAAACAGGAGGCAGGTCATGAAAAAATTTCTAATACCCTATAGAAAGCCCAAACAGAGGGTTGTCTGTGTGCCCCACAACACACAGCAGCCCAACATACAGAAGGAAAGCTCCAGTGATTTATAGGAATTTACACCTGTTGGGCATTTGGCTTGACATTAGACAAAAGTTATATTCTATGACCCGGCCTCCTATTGCCCCATCAAGACACCACTAGACAATGTTGTCTGAATTCTGGATTTTTGCAAATTAAAAATCTTCACTGCATGCAGAACAGATCTTTCTCAGCTGTCCTTTCCTTTCCAAGCCCCACCCTTCTCTTAGTTTCAGCTTGCTTTAAGGGTCAGTGTAAACAGACATTTAAACCAGTAACAGGTGTTCCCAGAGAGGCATGTTTTTGTTTCATTCCAGGAGGATGAGGTTTGTGACCGTCTGCATTTCCTTCCCTTATATGAGCAGGACCTTCCAGGCAGAAAAGTTGTACTGAGCCAGCGTCAGCCAGCAAAAGCACAATTCACTAAGGGGATTCACAGTATCACCCCCAAGGTCTTTCCAGAGAACAATGCTGAGACAGGTCATGAAAAATATTGGCCTGACATCTGCAGCCTCCCACATGGGCAATGCATGCTCCACAGGCAAATTCATATATGAAGAGGAGCAGGCTAATATTCCCCTAAACCTCATCTCTCCTGCATCATTCAACAACAATTGCACTTCCATCCATCTCTTGCCTGTCTGTGTAAGACCAACACCAAAACTAAAACAGGGAACTGGTATCCATGAGGCCAGTTTTCCCTTTTTTGTGCCAGAAAAAAACCCAAGGTTTTATATTAAAAACAGGAGGGGGGGATGGGGGCACAGCTAATAAAAATGTCATGACCAAATATAGGTTGGGTAAAATAAGGGTGAAAAAGAAGTGGTTGTCATTGAACTATTGATTCTTCCTAGGTTTTAACATTTCCTTGATTGTATCATGAGGAATTCCACTTTTGATCTAAGAATAACTGTTGATCTGCAAATCCACAGGAAAAAAAAAAAAAAGAGAGAAAAATCCATATAGTTTGAGACATTTTCACCTTCAGCAAACTCCTCTGTCTCCCCAATATTTTGTTCAAAAAGTCTTGAGATGAGTTCTTCCTTCGCATCATTTTCCTTAAATAGGTCTAATCTGTACCCTGGACCCCTTGGCCATATTCCACCATCACCACTGACCCCAGTGAACTTTATTTAAGTCAACAGTCTCTTGCTGAAAGCACAATATCTGTGCAATTGCCATTATTTTTGAACTTTCCACTTTCCCTCCTCACTTTATAGATATTTTAATAGCACAATAGCTCTGTTCCTTTGCAGGAAAACCAGGCTGTCTCCTTCGGCTGCTCCGGATACTTTTGGGAGTTCCTCTCAGACATCTTCTACAGATGTGAGCTCAGCTACTAAGAATGGCTGGGCACAGCCCCAAGTTTTCAGCTCAGCATATGACCCTTCCCAGAGAGAAGACCTCCAGCCTGTGTCCCAGGCCACATATCTTCCGCTAGCACAAACCAGCACAAACATGCTCTGCCAAGAGCAAATCCGCTGGGACTGCTTCCCATCCGCTGCTGGGGTACAAGACTACCTTGTGTGAACTCTGGCTACCAGCCTTAGAAAATTGACTTGGCATGCAGCTTTTACCTAAAAGTCTGACCTAACTTCTTGCTAAAGGTTTAATGATCCAAACAGCTTGAAATAGACCCCAGTCCAAATGGCTTACCAAGTAAAAAAAAAAGGAGAAAGAAACGGAGGAGAAAAAATAAGTTGTGTATGTCCTATGCATGATTTGTGTTGAAGCTGGTTTCTTACCCTCAGACAGCAGGAAAAAAACAAATCTATTATGTCAGAGAAAAGAGAAGCTGGTTCTCTGCTTTGATTCAGGCCAGACCCAAATGAGTCTAGAAGTTTCCAGGAAAGCTCTTGCTGGCACTGATCTCATGTCTTCAGGTTTTAGTGTATATGGCTCAAAAAATCTTCCTCTTGTGGGGAAAGATCATGTTCTTGGGAGAATTACAATAATTCTTGTAATGAAAACAAAGAATGTATTTTTGTTTATTTTTCCTAATGGCCCTGATCCAGCCAGGTTTTGCGTGCTACTAACAGATGTTTCTCGTGAGTGAACCAACATCTGGCACAAAGGTCTTCTGTTGTAATTGTTATAATGAAAATACAAAAGACTGTAGCATTACACACCAAGAGCTGCATTTTTTAAATGGGTCTCTTACTTTGAAGTCATGAATGTGTACTCTGGATTTGGTCCAAAGCCTTTGGAAGTCAACAGAAACTTTCATCGATTTCAATGGGTTTGAGTCTGTCCTTTTATGAACCACTGCATCTAAATGTACAAAGACAAAAAGAAAGCTGCTGATTTTTTTTATATTTTATTTTATTTTTACAAAACCACTGATTTTTTATTTATTTTAGTAAGAAATCACTTTGTCTTCTTTGATTTGGAACTTCTATTCACAAGTTTTGCTGCTTCAAAATCTTGCTAGATAATAACACAAATCACAAATCCCTTTAGATATGCTCATTAGACAGGCAATGAAGAATTTATGTGAGCAAAAGCATTACAAAATCAAGACAAATTGCAATCTTTTTAGAGCAGCTTAGAATCGGAGAATCTGTTACAGTATCAGTTGTCCATGAACTTCAGAGGCAGGATGTCTCAGAATTTTGGAATAATATCCAGTTATTTTTTGTCTTTTTTTGTCTTGTTGTGTTTTGGTTTGGTTTGGTTTATTTTTTTAAGTCAAATATTCTATTCTCACATACACTGGAGAGAATCTTATTCTGACTTTCCAGTATTTATAGATTAATTATTGAATATCAATATAACCTTGCTAAATGTAGTTATTTTATGCCATTTCTTTTTAAAAAGAAGAGAAGAAGGATGGAAAAGAGGAGGAAGAGAGAGAGAGAGAAAGAAAGAAAAGAAAGAAAAGAAAGAAAGAAAGAAAGAAAGAAAGAAAGAAAGAAAGAAAGAAAGAAAGAAAGAAAGAAAGAAAGAAAGAAAGAAAGAAAGAAAGAAAGAAAGAAAGAAAAAAAGAAAGAAGAGATCCATAAAAGGTAGTTTGACTGACAGCCAGGCCATGATTCACTTTACAAGCACTACAGCACAAAATCTTCACTAATATTAACAAGCATTTTATTTCTAGGTAAATTAACTCTAAGCTCCCATCAAAAGCTGTTACTAAAGCATATTTTTTCCCTTCCTTGCCTTTCAGAAGCTTTCATGAAAAGTCTCATACACACAAATAGTACATTTCCTTACCTAATATAAACACAAAAGACTTTTTGCTTTGGAAACAAATGTAGGAGAACAGCTGTGCTGATGAGCTACTCAGAGCTTGTATTGAATCTGCAGCTGTTTCTCTCTGTCCTCAGAAAACTCCTGGCTTGATTGACAGATGGAGAGATAACCACATGAAAAAGAGACCAGATACCAGTCTCAGGCTTAAATCAGAGTTGTCTTAAATCTATGAAAATTGCAGTTCTTATTTTTAGCTGCTGATGTGGCAACCATTTAGTCACAAACTGAAACTTCTTCTGAGTAGGTACAAATCCCTCTTCCAGAATTTTAAGCCATTTAAAATTTACCCAGGTTCAAACCAGTAGGTTTGCACTGCTGGCTTATCAAACTTAGGAGATAAGTTTAAAGCAGGAAAGAGTATTTGTTGACACCAATAAATTTTTCAGGAGTGAGCTATTACAATTAGAAACTTTTCCCAAGCTTTTGTGCTTTCTTCGTGGGCCTGCTTGATCTTGTGGTTTCATTAGAAACTTTAGCCATACAGGCAGGTGTGTATAAATCACATATACTGACTGCTATCAAAACAGTGATTATGACCTTTTCCAGTCTGAAACATGAATTGCTGATATTGATTAGGATAACTACGTGTCTCGCTGATGTACTCCAGTAATAACTGGGGAGATGCAAGACTCATCAGTCCTTAAGGCAGTGGCTAAATCTAGATTCCTTCTATTACTTCAGTAAAACATGTACAAGAAACAGATGCTGTTTGTCACAGAAAATAGTTTTCAAATATTCAGTTCATAGAGTTTGGACTCTAAGTAACATTTATGTCTTTACACAGAGCATATAGACAGATTTTTTTGTCTGGCCTTTAAGGTGCTTAGCATATATCAAGTGCGAAATGGATTAGATTGTTTCTCCCAAAATTTAGGGTTATAAATGCCATAGTTAGTGCCAAAATAGTTTACTGTATTGCTGTCTTGAGATAGGAATTATTTTCTAGAAAAGCAAAGAGGCTTTTCTTTTTTGCTTTAGGACTTACAGCCCTATTACTCCACACTGAAAATTGTTATGATTATTATTACACCAATTGGCAGATATACAGGATAGATATATATATATATATATATATACAGTGGGTGCTTGAAAACATGGAGGCTGGAATCTAAACTGGGAGGTGAACTGGGAACATTTCAGAGCTGATGGGTTGGGAGAAGGGCCCTGCCTCCAAACCAGAGCACGTTTTCTTTCTCTCATCTATTTTCTATGGGATGGTTACCTGGGAGTGCTCTCTGGATGAGAGCCATCACAGGCTTCCACCAGATTTCTGATTTGGGACATACTGCAGTGCACACCTGCAGTTCAGTTTAGATGCACTCAAAATCGGTGTTTTGGCTGCACTTCAGCTCTGCAGTGATAGGTATCTGCCTGACCACCCAGGAAGAGATCCTGACACCAGTGGCTTACCACAGTGCTGGCACATGAACCTTCCAGCCCTACCAATGGGATGCAGATCTGGTTTGATTCTGACACCTGTTACAATTTCTCTTCCCTACATTTAAGAGCATAATACAACATTTCTTTCCTCCAGCAAGACCAGAAGACCACTCCATTATTTTTTCCTCCTGATTCACATCCTTTTGCATGAATCCCTTGATTAGGTTTGGTTGTTTGAGCATTAAAGAAGATATTTAATTATTGCCTTAAGGGAGAGAAAGGTACCAAAGAACATTAAAATGCTATGGTCCAGTTCTTGCACAAGAAGCCATCATTTGACACTAACTGACTTACCAGCCAGTTATGGCCTTAGAAGTTCAGTGCTTTAGCCAAGATAGATTTGTTGGATTTTTGTAAGTTTTCTTGTCACATGCCCATTAATATATTTTAAAAAGTGGTAGATATAAATATACGTGTGTGCATGTACTGATATGTGATGTTTACAAGTGTTATGCACATACATGCAAACACACATATGAGACATATTTAATTGTCTAAGACAGCTACAGTGTAACTGAGGCACATGCTTTTACCCATGCTGTACTGAATTGGTGCTTGCTCCATATTCCTGCATCCTTTTGGACTGGTCTTGGAAATTACACATACATATAAGCAACTTTAAACAGCCGCCACATTTTTGTTTTCCTTTGTGACCATAAAATAATTTTGTCTTTCTCTCCTAGGTACAGAACACTATCTGAAAAACTCAGTCTAACATGCAGCTACACATCACTAGTTATACTTCATTAGTTAAAAAAAACCCCACTATTATTTGCCAGCCCTGCAGACTCAGAAGTATCAAATTTGTCCTTCAATAAAGAATATTTTCTCAGTTTCAGAAGGGTCATAAGACCAGATTTTCCAAGCACATCCATGGGTTAAGTAACTATAACTTTGTCTGTGTGTATATATACCTACAGTTATGTAACTTCATAGTCTAATTGGTCATGCCTGACTACATATAGTAAAAGGTATGCTGGGAATAAGATTTCTGGATTACTTTCTTGGTTTACAGCAAACTGTATTTTGACTGAGTACAAAACAAGACAGTCTTCATGTGGTGTGAATGTTTCCCAACTGTGTTTATTCTGTAAATAAAAAAATCAACATTATTCTCTAGACCAAACTCTCTGTAGTAATTTTTTTCAGATTTTATAACTTTCTGAAAGCCCTCTACAGTCAGATTTTAATAACTTTCAAAGATAAAGGCAAAGTAAAATTTGGAATCTGTAAAGGGTGTCCGAGGAATAGTTTTCTGCAAAATCTGGAGGACATCAAGGACATCAAGCTAAGATGACAGAAAGATAAGCCATAGTTACCTATCTACTAGTTCCTAGCAAAGGTACTCGAAGTTTGCAACACATTGGGAACATGATTACTATCACAGAGACAAGACCAAAAGTGAGTTCTAGGAGAGTCAGTGAGGCTATTCACATGTTTAAAGTAAAAAAATAAAAAATCTTAGCCACTTTATTGAGTTCCAAGATCCAGATATTTTAAATGCATAATTTATATATTTCACTTTACTAACATTTATGGATATCTCAGCATTCAAAATCTGCATCACAGATTCAGATGTAAAGGGCTTGAAAATAAATACAAAAACCTACAAAATGCAAACCAAAATATCTTCATATCTATTCTAAACAAGTTTATATTCTGCCTTCTGTACTTCCAGATGAATATTATTATTTTTCCTTGGACTAGTTTTTTACTATGACAAGAAGAATGGGAATTAATTACTCCATTTGTATGGAAGAAAATGCAGATACCTATTACTTTGTTATTATTTAGCTATTACTCTAATACTATTTAAGCCTGTTGGGAGTATTTTGAAGCTGAGTGCATCTTATAAGTAATTTTGCTTAATAAATATTTTTACTGCTTTTTTTTTTTTTTTTTAAGTAACAAAAGTATTAATTATTTACATTTTTAATGCATTCAGCTAGTTGCATTTTTTGTTATATTCTGTATAAATATCAATCTTCTAATTAGGAAGGAAACCGTACTTTAATTTTAACACTTTATTTCCTCATTGCCCTAGAGTTTTTTGAGCTAGGGTAACAACACATCTCCTTCTTGGTAGTCTAACTCAATCTCTTAAACTTAGAGTTTTTTGTTTCATTGATTCAGTCTCCCAATGCCTGTAATATGATAAATATGTGGGAACTTGAAAACCGTATCTTGTTTACATGGCTATGCAGCTGCCAAAACAGCTGCCATTTCAATTTTTGAAAGGGAAACAAGGGCCTCTTATCTGCTGTGGAGGAAAAATAGACTGATCCTTCCATGCATTTTTAGTGTATCTCAAACACATTTAATGACATAGAAGATCCAACATTTGAGAAAGATATCAACCTCTATGAATAACACTGAAATGCATTTGGTAAAAATAATTAATTTTCTTATATTAAAGCATTTTTATATATCAAGGTTACAAGGAACTGAAAACTACAAAAGATGGGTGTGCTTCCCAAGAGTTCAACAATCCTACTAAATAATATCATTCTGTTCAGCAGATATCAGACAAAATAAAAGTAGTGTTGATGGGTCCTCTTGGAGGCTGCATATTTCCAGGAGAAATAAATTTTAATATATTCCAAAACTAGTTAAAGTGTAAAATTGTTTAAGTGAATAAAAATTTAAAATATACGTTTTCTTTCAAAATATTTTTTAACAACATTATTATTGAAATTGACCATAAAATGGTGTAAAAGCCAAAGCACTCTAATTTATGCCACTCTAGATAAACTCATCATTAAAACAAAAAACTTTTGAAAAAAGATATTTATGATTTTCACAGAAAGTGTTGAAAATGCATTTTTAGGAAATATTTTGCTTTTGTTGAATCATAATTTAGTAGTGGAAAGATGTTTAGTGAGATTCTCATACTCCAGAGCTGAGCATTCTTGGCTGGGAACAAAATCAGTCACAGGTCCACATCTCACAAAAGGATGTGGGAGCAGAATTTTAATAGGGAAGTTCCATCTTCTGCTGGAGACCTCTTTGATGAAGAACAGCAGAGTTACCTAATCTTCCACCAACTGCTAGATTTAGGATCAATATTTGGCGAAACATTTCCATGGGAGCATAACTTGATCTACTCATGCTAGTGACAAACGCAGGAGCGATAGACAGCTTGTGTCTGAGGAGTTAATACAGATGGCCACAGTGTATTTTAAAACAACACCCAGTGGCTTTCAAAACGTGTCATATCCCTCCCCATAACCCTTCCAGATCTGTGATGTGCTGTTTGACCTTTCCAACTAATCTTTAAAAAGCCAGGAAGAGAAAAAAAATTCCTTTACTAAGAGTTCCCATCATGATACATCTACATATAAAGTACACATAATTTGTATCTCTAAGGGTATAATTTAGCTACCTGTCTCTGTCTCATCGTGATAACAGGTCCTATAAAACCTGCTGTTGACATTTAGCTTCTATATCTCATTTCTTTGCAACTTGGAGTAGGGGAAGTCAATTACCTGCACAACTTTCAGATAGTCATTTTAAAATAATAACTTATTTGTTAATCTTTGAATTTGCACTCTGATCCAAGTTACAGCAAAAGTTATGAAAATAGACAATAATTTCTAGTTTTCTTTTTTAACTAAATGTAATAGTTTTAAAATCTGAACTATTTATCTGTACCTTACTCAAATTTGAAATCCTTTAGGAGCAAACCAAGACCTTTTTCTATTGACCTCTCTCTATGTATTCTGTATATACTGCCAGGAACACTAAATGTAAATAATATCTTTTTCAGCTACATGACAACATTTTTCTGTAAAGAAGTGTTTATTCCTTAAAGCAAAATCTTCATGCTATATTTTATGAAACTAGCCACAAAAGAATTATATAGGAAACTGCATGCATTCTCCTGACTCTACATTTTCAAAAATAAGAGATATATTTTAAATAATATAATGCAGCATTCAGATCTATTGTCTGCGGTTTTATTTTTTAAAGTATGACCTAATCTGGTGTCCTGTCATTGTCTTGGCAGAACATGAAACAGCAAATATGTTAAATTTGAGTGGTTTCCTGCAATGTTTTTCTATCAAACTGGCAATTTCCGAAAGGATTTGGAAAGGAGTTTGCAATTCCTTAGACACCAGGGAGGTCCAGCAATGTCTGCCAAGATGATCTGCTGCTCAAGCTGGTCCTAATATCTGAGCACATAAAAACATTCCTTTTACTCCAATTTATTTTTAGGCCTAATCTTAAACAGATTTGAGAAACTTTCTGAGTATCCACTGTTAGCACTTCCGAATGTAAAGGACTTGATATTAGTATTTTTATACTTTGTGGCACATGGAAAAACACACATTGCTTTCTCAGAGGGTTTTTAAACAGAACATTTTAATTGCAAAACTGAAACCATTCCACCTAAAAAGAGAAAGCAAGCAACAACCAAAGAGTAGATGTTACAAATAAGGACAGGGTGTACCATAGGAGCCTTATCTGTGTGAGCATGTACTTAATCTGCAGGCTCTGTACTTCACACACTCTTTATTATCACCAACAAATCACACTGTTTCCAAGATGGTAGCAACGTGGAAGAAATCTGTGATTCAGTTGTGGTTTGGAGCCAGCTCAAGTTCCAAGTTCTGGAAAAGACCTAATTGGAAACCTAACTCTTCAGCTACATTGGTCTTCAGCCTTGGAGCAGGGACCAGTGCTATAAGATAAATCTGCAGGCTTAGCCCTAACATGATGCATGAAGCAGAAAACCTGTAAACCTGAAATAATTTCCTTTACTCCGTCATTGTCATTTGGAACCATCATAGCCTAGCATCAACTTACCAAAACCTCTAAGAGTCTGGATCTGTCAATTATGTAAAACTTATTATCTGTGTATGATAACCTCAGAAAACTTCTCTTTGCTTGTTTCTTGCAAAAGTGATGTGTCTACTTTTATGTTTTAATGACTTAGCATTGAATGCAACTTATTTTTAAGTGCTAATGAAAAAATACTTTATTTGTCAGCAAAAATAAGGAATACCACCAAATGCAGAGCCAATCCATGAAAAACAGATGCTCCTGAAGACTGCTCAACATCTTGCTGGAGAGCACAGAAATTAAGTATTATTTTCTATGTCTCCTTGTGCAGAAAAGGAAATTCACAGAAGCTGAAGAAACCTAATGAAGAATATAAAAAACTATGATGATGGAAGAAAGCAAAATTGAAGGGTGTATTTTGGGTTTTTTTGGGGTTTTTTTTCTGTTCTGTTTCATTTTTTTTTATTTGTTTTCTCAGAAAATGATACTAGCATATTGGTTCTAAGAGAAGTTTGCAAAAAATTTTTTTCTAAATTATGTTTCTGCAGTCTAGAAATGCATATTAGTCTAAGATATTCACTATTTTAACAGAAGTAATTTTGTCTTTGCCCACATTGCAGGTTCTCTCATCAAAATGATTCTTCTACATGTACTTATACAGTTTCTTGTAATCTTCCAAAATTTAAAAGCTTAATGTCTTTGAAGCAGAGAAGACTAAGAAGAGAAGCCAGTTTGGAATAAATAAAGTTATGAGACTTTACAAGACATATTTTTCACACACTTGGTATATTTCATGTATAACAGGTAGGATGGTTGGAGTACATAAAATTTGTCACCTGAAACACATGGTCATCACTGACTTTTTGTATGTCTACTTTAGTGACATAATCCCAACCATCTAGTTTAATCTAAATAGGCATTTCTCACTGCTCTTCCAGGAAAAGGTGAGGTGTGAAAGAGAAGGATGTCATCCTCCTGAGAAGGAAGCCTTCCTCCTGAGTAGACTACAAAAAATCATGTCCACCTTTTCTCTTGAACAAATACCAATAAACTAGGCACCAAAAATCCTGGTTACAGGAGCAAACACAATAGGGATTGTCTTTGTAGTGCCTGTATGTAGTGTATTAGGAAGAGAGAGAACACCAAGGCTGTACGTAGGCCACATATTCCTATTGGAGAATGTCATGCAATGACAAATGGATATGGAGAAACCACACCTCAAAATAAAGAAAAAAAAAAAGAGAAGAAAAGAAAATTAAGTAAGACATTCAATAGCTTTACCATTTTTCTCTAATGAGACAAGAAGTTAGAAACAAGTGTCCAATATTATTCACAGAGATTGGTGAACATTTTAGATAATGCTAGTGGACAGAAATTAGAGCTCTAGGTATGTGTTTGAACTATTTGTTTACTTTTTTCCAAATTTCAGTATTAAATTTTATTGCTTACAGATTTATAGTGACCAATGCTAAGTACTGAAAGAACTTCAGTTGAGTCAAACCTCTCTGCCAGAGCTGCTTATTTCCTCATGCATTCTAGTTACATGATGTTTGATGTAGTTGCAGGTGAAATGGACTGTGGAAAATGCCACAACATTATTCCGGTTTTTTGAGGCCTCTCATCCAGAAGCATCCCACAAAATGCTATTCAAAGGATGAAGATCATAACTGCTACTCAAACTAAGGAGTGTGGGATAGTTTTAGGCAATTTCACATTGTTACATTAAGGTCAACCACATGGTTAATACATGTCTTATTTAACCTATTATTTTTGATAGGATGCCAAATAACTGAAGCTGAAGGGAAACTGGATTGTGTTGATTTCTGTGAAAGATGAACAAATTCCAGGGGTGTTTAATCAGGCAGTTTCAGATTTTTATGAAGATTGTGTATTTGAATTGTATATTTCTTTAACTCTTATTGATTTGTCAGAAAGTGCTAAGAGAGACAGTACACATGGCAAGAAAACAAAGATTCTTCATGCTTGAGATTTAGTACTGATAGATAATAAGACTTTTAGGACTTCCAGGTCCTAAAGTCTTTAACTGTCTGCAGATTTTTAAAAATTGTGTTATCACAAAAAAATTCATGAGGGAAGGGACTCCAGGAAGCCATTATTCTGCCCTTCTGCTCAAAGAAAGGACAGCTCTGAGGTCAGAACTTGTTCTGCATTTCTTAAGAACTCAGTGGTTGCAGTGAAGAGCATTTACACAGTTTCCTGGACTTTTTTCAATTTCCATGGAAAGAAGAACAGAGAAATGAATAAATGATCAAGGGGAAGAAATGGGAAACGTTTTTTTCACCTCTGTTATCTGCAACCTGGAGCAAAGAAAAGGCTGTTTGTGCCTTTCATAGCTGAGTAGGTGGAGCTGTAATGCAATAACAAATGATGCAGGTTCGGTGACCCTGCCCTTAATAGAGGTCTGTAAAGTGCCAACAATGTCGTCAATTGGTCTACTTCCACTGGGACAGAATCTCATAATCCATCAGGCTTTATTAATTTCCTAGGATTAAAGGAATAATTACTGTGTAGCTCTGTGCAGAACACATATCCTTGCCACTAGCTAAGACTCAGGGTTCTGTTGTCTCTTCAGACAAGCAAGTAACATTCTAAGATATTGCTGTTCTCTGTGGACACTAATTCTCCTTCTTATGCATTTCAGAAAAGAATTGAGTGTCATGGTTTTAAAAGTACTTTTTTTTCTTTTCTCTGTAATACTGACTGCTTACTGAACACATGGGATCTGCTAATGAGTGTTGATTCAGTTTGATCTCAGCTAGGAAATTTCATCTACTGGTTTCTTTCACCCAGAAAGAAAAATAATTAGTGACGCTGATGTGAATGTCATGGCAAACCCCTATACAATAAGAAGGGAAATTTTGGAAATTACAAAATAGAACATAATCAAATTATATACTAAGGAATGAGGAAGAACATATGATGTTTGATGCCTAGGGATTCTAGGATGATACTACTGCTGTGTGGTATTAATTGACATGAAAAAAAAATTGCAAAATGTTATAAAGGTGCACATATATGTATTAAATGTGCATGTGTCTGTCCTTTCCTGTTTGTTTCAACTTTGGTGATTCACAAAAATTCTAGTTGCAACATTCAGAAGGAAAAAATAACCAGGTAGAAGGTGTATATCAGAGATTAATAGGGAGTCAACAAGAGAACATTATTGAAGCCTAACGGTACTTCAGTCAATTCTGGCAGCTCCAGCCAGAGAAATTATTCAGCATGTTAATTTCATGCTTGTGAAATTTGTGTTTTGGACATGGTAACCTCACATTGCCCCATTTAATTCCACGTTTGACTGACAGGAAAGCTGTACTAAAGGTGGATGTTCCTGTAATGCATTATACACTTTCATATGTTTTTTACATTTTAAACAGAAAAGACTGATTTTGCTGACATTTTCATTTTAAGTCCAGTGCGTGAAAAAACTCATGGCTGTAATTAACTGTGACAAACTTACTCAGTTTATAAAAATGGATAAATTATCAGCATACATTGTTTCATCTTCATACTCTATATAAAATACACTTGAATACCCCCAATGACTTGACAATACAGACTGTGTCCCAGAGATAAAAATTTCTTGTTCATGTCTAAGAATAACTCTGTGTTTAATGGAATTTTGAAAATATTTATATGAAAACACATTTAATGATCTTTCCTATAAATCAACACCTGGTGCACAATTCCAGTCAATTTTGGTACAAGTGATCCTTACAAGTGCCTCTAAAGCTCTTCCTATAACAATGAGGTCTCAGACAAGTGATTGAGTTGCAGCACCTTAAGAAGGTATTGACCCCTGAGAGGTGATTATAAAAATAGACATAATTTGCTCTAAATGCAAGTTAATGTAATCCAATTCGTAATGGTTCCTCATGGTGACTTATGGTAATGTTTGAGTATGCAGGCACTCAAAAGCATCCCAAATTTGCCTCTCATGGGATGGCCTCCCTCCTATGTGTGTCCTGGTGGCACAGATCTGTGTGTTTCAGTGCAAGTGGAGCTGAGACCATAGATTCATCTGCTGCAGGCATAATAAGAGCTATAAAACACCATACCATTTTGTTTTTAAATTAAACATTCAGTTTTCAGTTTGGTTAAACACACTGTTACACACATGTCCTGCCTTACAGAAGAAGAAAAAGGATTAGAAGTAAAAATGGGAGGGAAAGGGGGGGAAAAAAAAGACATAAGGAAAAGACAGGTAATATTTACCTGTCATTAAAGACAACTTTGAAATTATTTCCATTTCATCAGGATGTTAAACAGCAAGCCCCAAAGTTAGATACTTTAAATCATAAGAGTAGAAAACGCCTGGAAGGGAATCTCTTAGTAGAACTTCAGTGAGAAGTTCTTAACTTCAAAGAAGTATTTGAAAATTGGAAATAACAAAGGGCTGCAGAAAGTTATTATTTTTCAAAATGAAAAAAAAAAAAAAGACAATACTAGATACTAATAACTAATTTGTCAATATTAGGGAGAGTAGATACAGGATTTTACCAACAAAATATTAAGAGAGACTACCACCAGTGACAGCACTTGTAACAGAGTTCTGGGGAATAAAATATTTGACTTATGCCATGGTCTTTAAATTGAGAAAACAAGTTTAAGAAAGCATGAAACCAACCTTACTGAATTCTACATTGCTGCAGGAGCAAATACAATCTATCTGTAAAACTTTCTCCTCCAACTTTAGATTTTGGAGATACTGTAATCCCTAAGTGTTTCCACTTCTGTAGAACCACATGCCAGTTCTCAAATAAGTGGCTCAAATCTTGTTAGCAGTCAAATGGATTTTGTCTGTCATTATGCCAGTGATTTGCTGAACTGATCAATGCTGTCTTACAACATGCTGAGACAAGGTTCCTCTTTGTACTTGTCCTTCCTATGTTAAAGAATACAAGGGCCTTTGACACTATGTAATTATTAATTTGTTTTTCTCATATTTGATTTTGCTGGCATCTGGACTGTTTTATTCTGTTCTCTATTCAGGCCAGTAATACCTTTCTTTTAAGATGGAGTTTAAAAGTCACAGGAATCTCTTCTGGATATATTAGGGCAAAGTAGAACTGGAATTATTATTTCTGATATTTTATGCAAAGTACATAAATTATTTTGGTGCATAATGAGCTTGTTTTTCATCTTAAGGACTTCCTTTTCTTTTACTGGTATAACCTGTCAGGCAGTATTCTGAGATTTTTTGCTTCCCAAAAGAAAGAATTTGCTTTTTGATTCCTACATATGGATTAGTCTTTTCAATATTCCATCTTGTTCAATTTGAACACTTTCTCAGTATTCACTAATATATTTTAAATTCTGATCACGGACTCTTAAATTTATACAGACTCTGTGGCCTTGCTGCCATCTGTAAATTCCATCAATATAAATTCTACTCTGTAACTGAAGTTGTTATGGCACAGAATTAATTAACCCAGGCTCAAGGTACACTTTTAAGTAATCTTATCTGGAATACATTGCAAATTTGAGATGAATAGATTGATAACCATTCTTTGAAGCAAGATACACAGATTGTCCCTCTCCTGATTGACTGGACTAGATCCAATTTGGGAACAAGCTAGCCACACTTACATTGCTGTGCTTCTTCCAGTATCAGGTTGGTGCATTATCAGAGGGTGGTACTGGGAGATAAATCTTCCAAGGCTGTTACCAGCCCAGGGATTGCTCAGTGAAGGGCTGTCAAATGGGTCTGAAAAAAAATGGGGAATTTTGGAGTCCATTATTATCTATTACAATGTTGTGTAATCTACTGAGTCCTCATAATCATACAGCCTGCATAGAGACTTCTTTTGTGTGCTTGCCTGCCTACATAATTTGTAATGATTTTGGGGCTGTCAGACCAGCCTAGACACAACCTCTATTTTTGTAGGTTTCCACAGTGACCAGAGCATCTGGGAAAACCTCAGGTCTCTGTCTGAGCTGACTACACCTTCTATAAGTCTTGAGCATTAGTGAGTAAAGTTAATGAGAAGAGTACATCCAAGAAAATCTAGTTTCTAAGCAATGTGTTGAAGGTGTTATAGGTTGGGGAAAGAGGGTACAATGGAAGTTGCACCTTTCTTGAAAAAGAGAGTTTTATACCAAATAAAAGAAACAATAATTTCTCTATTGTTTGGAAATCACAATAGATTCTTAAAAGACCTTCCTAGTCAGAATAGAAATCCTAACCATAGGTTTTAGATGACCAGGAAATGTTTCTCTCAAGTCTGTCACACAAATATGAAGCCCTGGAAAGTATAATATAGTGTTACACAGTACAGGTGTGTTGCTGAGATGACTTGCTGATGGTAAATTAGAGGAGGAAGATCTATTTTTTGCAGCTGAAGAAAGAATTTTGTCAGTGACAAGAAGGATGGCTTACATGCCTCACATTCCTTAGAGTTGAAAATAATGAAGGGAGGAAGGGAGGGAGGGAGAGAGGGAGGGAGGGAGGAGAGGGGAAAAAAAATCAAATTTCTACTAAGGAATCAGCAGGGAACTTAATGCAGGTGCAATATTTCTCAAGACAAAGAGTTTTTTTGTTTCACCTCCATCTTATTCCATGAAAATGAGCTCCTTCTCTCTCCCTCTTTATCAGCACAAAGTAGATTAACATGTTGATACCCTTTCCTGACAAAGTTATTTTTACAGTCTTTAGTCAAGGTGTTGGAGCCCAGAACTTAAAATAGTTACATTAAGTTAGCAGAGTTCCATGTCCAGTTTTATTAACTGTGCTGAATTACTTTCTGCATCTACTGCTGTAACCTTCTGTACTCTCCCATATCTATCAAAAAAGCCATCTATTTCATTGAGACACCATATCAATCCAATCACTGAAATGCCAACTACAAACATATTTTAACTCCAGAATTAATCAAGACTGTGTTTAACCCCTGCATTGTTGGAATCCATGTTATTTAGTTCTGAACAACAGAAAAGTAGAGTTCTTGCCTTAAACATTTAATATGCTTGGGGAAACTTTTGTTGCTCATACCAGGAGTTATTTGAACTGCATTTTGAATGTAGAAGATGATGACTTCATGAAGAACATGACTTCACTTATGTGTGTAAGTATCTAAAGTGGGGCTGCCAAGAGGGTGAATCCAGGCCCTTCTCAGTGATTCCAAGCAATTGGACAGGGGGTATTGGGCAGAAACTGATGCACTGGAAGTTCCACCTGAATATGAGGAAGAACTTCTTGGCTGTGCTGGTGACTGTGCACTGCAACACATTGCCCAGAGAGGCTGTAGAATGTCCCTCACTGGAAATATTCCAGAACTGTCTGGACACAATTCTGTGCCATGTGCTGTAGGATGACCCTGCTTGAGCAGGGAGATTGGACTGTAATCCCTTCCAACCTTCCAGTCCTGTGATTCTGTGATTCACTGAGCCATGTCTCTAGACTGCTCAGTGGAGGGGAGTTTATACTGTACCAGCTCCCAGACAATGAGCAGAATTTGGGAGACTTCTCTTAGCACAACCCAGACTTCGAATATTTAACAAGATAAATGATTTTTAAAATCTGGGAACACTTTTTAGTGCAATTTAAGCAAGTATGGACAAGGATTTGACTACACAACTCATACAAAGTGTGGAAAGAAGCAAGTGCTTTGGCAATGGACAGGAGCTGTCCTTGTAGACATCTTGTCAAATGCTACAGATATTGTAGCAAGGCCCTTACTGCTTGAAAACAACTTCACAGAGGTCTTTAAATTCAAGCAGATAGAAGTCTAAATTGACTGCCTGGATCTTTTCTATTTAGGGCATTAATATCAACAAATGCAGAGAACACAGAGGTGCCTGTCTTGCTGAACAAAATTGAGATATGCAACTCCAAAATACATGAATTAGCTGTTTTTATTGTAAAGGTAGATTTTTCCATAAAAAAGAGAGTGTCCTTCAGCATGGATATTGATAAAATTTTATCCTCAAAACATCACACAGATAAAATACAAGAAAAGTATGAAATTTCAAACTGTTGACAAATACTCATAATTTTTTCTATTTTTCCATTAGAATAAACAAAATGACAAAAACTCCCAAGGCTACAAGCTTGCATGGGATAATAATTTAAAATTATGCTTAGTCACTTGAATCATTATTCAGATATTATTTTGCAGAATTATGCACATACAACATTAATTTTTTGTGTTCACCCAGTGTTGCGTGTGACGATATAGAACTGAATGCATTTTATGTGTCTCTGGTTAGGTACATGGTTTCTTATTTTGGAAGCATTCTCAAAATTCAAATGAGCAATCAACAAGCATGATACAGTTGCACGTGACTGAGACCTAGGATCCACTATATAATCATAACCAACCTGTGAGACTTATATTGACTAAATAAGATATTCATCAAGATCAAATCAGATCTGGAACATCATTTAAAGAAAAATACTAAATCAAAAGCACTGTTTGAAATATCAATGTGTTAAGATACCCACTAATGTTCCTTCCACAGTACACCTTCATATCCTTAACTGAAGGCATTAAATTGTGTCATTTATTTATACATGTATGATTTATAGTTTCTGGCATAGTGATTGACTTACATGGAACATACATAACAAACATAATATAAATACAAAATCACTGAGTATCCAGGCCAGGAGAAATATTTCACTATCTAAATTAATTTGAATTTTAATACTCCATCCAGGAAATGTTTTTTATTCTATTCTATGTAATCAAATGGGGTTTTTTTGCAGAAATCTGTGAAATCAATAATAGGAAAAAAATTATACATACAGGACAAGCAGCTTATATTTGCTACATAGCTCCTCTGGTGACAAAGGTGATTAAGTTTGTTTTTTTTTTTTATCATAACAAGAAATCATTGAGGAAATGCTGTATCCAGGTTTCCATACATCACTATTAGGGGACAAAGTTTTGGCTGGAATTGTTTATTTTTTCTATCAACCTTTGTTCAGGTATTATACAGGTTTAATTTAAAGACCAAAGGATATATTCTGCCCCCATTTGTCATACCATACCAGCACCTTGGCAGAATAACTGCAGTGCACCCAGTTATAAGAAGGCCCATAGGAACCCCAACAGAAATTCATGAAGTACAAATGTGTAGGATCTGCAGGAAGTATTTATGTAGGACTGAATATATGTGTATTAAGGCTTCTGAGACAAAGTCTAAGAGTGAATAGTGATTGAATCTTAGTTTAGATTTTGTTTTGTTGTTTTGATTCATACCCAGTCTCCTCCCTGTGAAATCAGTAGAATCATTACCAATTCACACCCTATAATGGTGTGCAGAAATCAGCCAACTTATTTTTTACTTACTTTGAAAAGAACTCTGAATAATTGAGACACTCTATAAAAAAGGAAAATTATTATGTGACATCTGGAGCATTGCATCTTCTATCAAACAGCCAGAAAGAACATTTTGAAGATGCTCCAGCAAGAGTTAAGTGAGGTGGGAATGATAACACACAAACCAGATCACAACAGCTGCACTCCATGTCCACTGCAGTTCCACAGAAAGAAGGAGAATTAATTTTAATTGTATTTCAGATATTGGCTTAGATATTCTGGTGGCAATGCAGAGAATTTGGCATAATTTTGTTTCTTGGCTGTGGTCAACTTTGCCTCAACATTAAAATCATGGAATGTAGCCATAAACACCCTGGAAGAGGCTTATGGTCTGTCCAGGAGACGAGAGGATTCTATATGTCTGATTTCAGCTGGAAATGCTAAAGCAGCATGTGGAAGTCTTGAAGTGTAAGTGAGAATGAAAAGTGTGATTAAACTGTAGGGAAAGCCTTCCTTCCTGACAGCTCTGCAAAGCTGCAAGGGACAGCCAAGTTCTTCCCACAGAATAGTGAGAGCACATATTAAGGAGGAAGAGTGTGTTAAATGGTTTAAGATGTAATGACCTTGTTTCAGGGAGCCATAGTAAGCCATGATGTGTGAGGAAATTATGAACTTTAATAAAATTTGATAGCAGAATAACATAAGCATTTGAAGAATACATTTTGTAACTTCACCATAGGCAAAACACCGACCCAGGGCCCACTTCTAGAGTGCAACAAATTTCTGTCAGTATCATTTAAAAAGTCATGTCCAACAAATTTTTTGAAGTCTATTGTTTTCTTTGATCTGGTTTCATATTTTCCATGCTTTCCCTGTGCTAAAGGTTAGCAAATAAACAATGTGTGTTATGCTAGGGGAGTCTTCAGAGTTTCTTTTCCCATTCTCACTGTAAGGAAGTTTTGTATTTATCTCTTTCTATCACTTTCAGCTTTAGCTATGACTCTACCACAGTGATTTTGTAAAGAACTTCACTGAGGGCATATGGCAAATGTCAGTGACTCAGATGTTAATGCTGCATTTCTTATCCACCTTTTTTTGACGGCAAACTGTGCTTCAAAAAAAAAAAAAAAAAAAAAAGAAAAAAGAAAAGGCTGGGTTTGAACAATAACTTTACTCCATACTTATGGGAAACAAAATAACCACTCCATAGTTTTCTCTTTCAGCTTCCTGCTATAAACAAGATTTTGACCTGTGGTAACATCATAAAACCTAAGCAAATCCTTCTGAAAATGCCACAGGTGTGATCATATGCCAGAATAAAAATTATCTGGTCAAGTTTGAGGCAAATGAAGCAAAGCATTTATGTGGATGTGAGGATTCAAACTGAAGTGATCTCACATTAGGGGCATTTTTTCCTGTTTTCTCTCTTTTCGCTTGCCAAAGCTTCAAAATGCTTTTGCCTGAAATGTGCAAATCAGTTTAATTTTGTTGGACAAAAGTAGCAGAGTCAAAAGGGTTGTGCCAGGGAAAGTTCAGGTTGTGCCTGAAGGAAAAGAGGACACTGGAGCCACATGAGAGCAGTAAGATGTGCAAGGTGTGTCCTGGGAATAACAGAACGCAGCTCTTGTTCCACCAGTTTTGGAAGCTCCATGAGAGGAGAAAAAGAAGAAAATATCTCTTAATGTAGCTTTTTGTTGTACAAGGAGGATCTCCTTTAGGAAGTATTATCATGGGACTATTCACATAATTATTACAAAGATTCTGCATAAAATGAACACTGAGCAAAGGGACATTAGCACAACTGAGAGTCAAACAGAAAGAAAAAAATTAAAATACTTTTTAGACACCTTACCACCCCTTGCAAATTCTCTTATTCCTGCATATTTCATTTGGGTACAAGTGTAATTTCACAGCTGAACTTAGCACAAGCATAGTAGCTGAACTGCTTTGGAACCTTAATCACTAAAGCAGTATCCACCATTCATCATGGTTGCTTTTAAAATGAAATGATATGATATATTATGTTTATGATATATTATGTTTTATTATATTGGCTGGAATTCTTTTTTTTCAGGCCCATACTCATACCCATACAGCTCAGAAGCTAAGCTTGATGGTTGCTTCTGCTTTTCATCCTTCTTAGATTTGGAAAGTCTCTTTTTTTTCACGTCAAGTAACATACTACTTTTTCCCTTAGCTATAGATTTTGCCTTTGAGACTTATCAGGAATTAGATGTATCTCATAGAGAAGGCTTTGGTCCATACACTGTAATCAGCTGAAACCCTCTGACAAATGTCCTTTCATGGACAGTAATCTTCATTCAAGATTTTGGAAACCAGTCACCAAGTAAAGAAGGAATTTATTTTTATTTCCAGTACTGTACCTGTGGGTGGGTATATTAAAAGAGCTAAGCCAACATTGGTCCTCCATGTTATCATTCCTCTGTGCCTGAAGGAAGTTGTCACGGTTTAATAGCCTTCTCTAATGTAAAAAAATAACTAAATGAAATGTAGTTTTCACCAGTTCTGTATTTAAGCTTTTTTTAGTGCTTAGTTTCCTAAAGAGTAGCTAATGATAAAAAGTTCCTACCTGAAAAGCCTTGCAAATCAACTAACTTGCCTTATACTATGATTTGCATAACTTTTGAACAAGATAGTCACTGTATTCCAGGTAGTCAATATGTCCTGTTAGGGATCAAACATTTATTTCAATCAAATAAATCTCTGTTTTCCCCCACTGAGCAGTGTTATATGTCTGTGCCGAGTTTGAGATTAAAAGATCAGGGACTACGAAAACAATTAAACATTTGTTCTACCATATCCCTTCTTGAAAAAGAAGAGCCTCTCTGTGAAAGAAAAACAACAAATTCATAGTTCTTTTTGAGATAGAATGCAGTGATCTGATACAGATAAGATGCACTCCTTTTGCCCTATTCAAATGTTAAGCTATCTAATGCAAATATTATTTTCCCGTAACTGAAATCATTCATTTACCCACACCTCTAGAAAACCCTGAATGCAAATCTCTTTCACATACTGAAGTAGCTTTCACTGGCTTATTTTCATGAAACACTAATGGCTTTGTACTGTGACTGTTGTTTTCTCCCTAAGATGATGAAACTTTTTAAGCATTGCATGAAAGTAAAATGTACTTAGTGGTGTATTATTTCATTTCTACATTTTTTTCTACTATATTTATATTAACCATCTGTGTTACAAGTTTTAGAGCTGAATTTTTCAATTTCAATAGAGTTTTAAAATACTTTTATATACGTATTTTGGATATTATATGTTATGTTATGTTCTTATTTAGGTGCAGTTTACCTGTAGAGTCATCTTATACTAACTTATACTACTTTATACTTACTATGTAATTTATCTGCTTCTCTTTCATGTTGCTTATTTTACTGCTAACTTTTAAAGACATTTAGTATAAAATATATGTTTTATACTCTTTGCTTTTCTTTGTAAAAATTAGCAATGATTTAAAGCCTTAAAGCAAACAGTAGTAGCTCTGCTGCATGATAGAGAATCCAGGGAACAAGAACCACTTCACAAACATAAAGCAAACAAGCCATCCTTAAACTGTCTCCTATTGATCCTACAGAGCAGCCTCAAATTGATTGAAGGGATTCAGCCAAAATAGGAAGTTCTTGTGGTGAGACGGCTGATATGGTCAGGCTGGAAAAGCTCTCAACTGCTTCCTGTGGTCACCCAAATTCCAGGGCCATGCCGAACTGGAGGACACTCTGAATAAAGGATTTCTTAGAATTTGCTCTGCTTGCAGTCAGGGGCTCTGCAAATGGCATGTGACTCAGTACTGGATGCTTTCAGTTCCTTGAGCAAACTAAGATAAAGCAGAAAAATGTTTCCCTGCTTACCCTGGAAAGATTCCCATGAATAAGTGGTACCACAGTCAAGGGAACATTTCTGTGTGGCTTTGCAGACATTTTGGTGGTATGTGGCAGCCTTCAGCTTCAGCTGGCTTCAGCATAAGAAACAGAAACTCTCCTGACACCTGTTACTGCATATTCTTAACAAGGATATGTAAACACTGTGAGTTTGGTAGCTACAATTGCATTCACCATGAAAAATCTTCTGCAAGAAGGGTTCAAGTTGTAACATGCAAATTATCAGATGCTGCCTCAAAGCTCTGCACACCCTCAAGTTTTCCATTCCTGGTAGCAGGCAGAGGGGAAAAGAGGATGATCCTCACTTTCCTTCTAGATAAAACCTCTGAACAAAGAAATACCTGTTGCTGTATTGGCAAGTTTTTTTTTGAAAACTAATTTTCTTTAGAGGACCTGACACTTAGTGCATTCATCTCTGCACCTTGGTTCACAGGCATTACAATATGCTCTAAACAAATGTGCAGAGCAGATGAAGGCAACATCACCATCTCCTCTTTGAAGGAGAGGAACTAATCTGTGGATATACTTCCCAGTCTGCAGAGCTGGAACAAAGCTGGCTTCACGCCTCCCAGGGCAGGACTGTCTCAGTGTTTCAGTTCTATTTCACCTCTCACATCTATCTTAGCAGATCTCAGGTACAGGGACCTCTCTGGAAATCCTTTCCTTCATATGTCTAGAACACTGATGTGTCTTCCCCTTTCTCCAGTTTCTTACTGTCCTACCTCTGGTGATCCTATACCAATTGCATATGGATCCCTTTTGCCTGTATTTTGTTTTCACTCGTGTGTTCAGTGGGTAAAATAAAAAATAAATACTCAAACCTAAAATCTAGTGTGACAAAACAGGATGCAGGTATATTTAAATATTTTAGGCATCTAGCTCTGATGAAGAAGAAATGAACTAATTTTTTTTTAAGTCAGATGCTCACCTGAGCTCTGATGAAAGTCAGTGGAGCATATACCCAAATCCTTCAAGGTGATCTGTTTAACTTAAAACAACAGCTTCCACTAATCACATCAGCTCTACTGGTAAATAAAAGAGAATGCCAAGGTACTGGCTTTCTGCCAAGAGCTAGACTCCTTCAGGCACATAGATATTGAAAAAAAATAGATGGAGTAGTCTAACACAGACCCAGAGACACAGATAGTAATTAAACATTGTGAAATCAGAGTTTCAATGATCAACCTTCTCCCTCTTTCATTTAACAATGTAGATACATTCAGTGGGCTATAGTTTATGTTCCTGGGGTTCATTCCATGGCTCTGTAAGACAGGGTTTTGCCTCTTTCACACTTATGTTCATAGAAAAAGAGGGATTCAATTGCCAAAAATCCAATTTGCTCTGAATTACCACCTGCAGAATCTTTATTTTTGGTCAGTGTAAACTCCATGAGTTCTTAAAATTTTCTTCTACAGTTTCAGATATGCTCTGTTACCTGTTCCTGCTCATAGAAGGTGTCTTAACATTTGCAGAGATAATCAATCTAGGTCCTCCTCAGAGCCTCACTCTGCTGATCATGGTTCAGTAATTTCAGTTCTGTTCTTGAATCTTTTTTGGCATCACTGTGTTCAACATCCCAATTTGTAAACCTCTTGTTTCTGGCCTTCATTACATACATAGACATTTAAATATGAGCTGTTGCTTCTTTTTTCAAATTTTTCTTCTATTTCTGACAGCTTCCTGAGGTTTGAACTTTTAAAAGTCTTTATTCTTTCAAGAATAAGCTTTCAACTGCTCTAGTCCACTTGTAAATATTGTGGCCATCATTTTTTGTCTGTGCAAGCCAATAAATGTGTGAAATATGCAAAATCGGATTGTTCACAGGGGAAAAGGTGTCTGGTTTTTGACAATGGTGATTGATTTCTTTCCAGACCCAGTCTTGTTATACTTATTTGTTACCAGATACAGTATTTAAAGAAAATTTTATTAGTATAGTTTTTGGCCCAAATCCTTGCTCTATAGGCCTTGCAATACAGAAAGGATGTAATATGATTTTGTAATGCAGCCTTTGAAGGTGTGTTCCAAAAAAGTCAGTTCAGCCTTTATAGGGGAAACTGTGTTCAGAAGGAATGTCAACCAGCTCTGAGCAAGTTCAATCTGAACAATTTAATTTTGAAATGGAGCCTCCTGGGCTACTGTTTTTCCCAGGTTATTGATCTCATGAGTTGCTAATTTTCCATCTGGAAACAGAGAGAATCCAGGAGAGGCAAATGGAAGATTTCCAAAGAAGGTTTGTGAAAACATTGCTTGGAGGATGTCAGAAATGACAGGAACTTGGTGGGATTGCCATCACACAGCAGGTGCAGTGGCTTTATTAGTAAGGAATAAGAAATTATAATATCTCTAGTTCTCTTTAAGAGAGCATCCCCTGAAGGATCATATGAGGAGATTTGTCCAGAGGGAAATGAGTGGCCATGCTTGCTCAGCCTCCTCTTCCTGCAGTAATTTTTGAAAAGGGTGTGGTTTGTTGGAAGGCTGAATTGGTGCTGATGAAGCAAATGAACTGAGTGAAAAATATCCACCCCAGCTACAAAATGAGGGTCAATTACAGCAGAGTTTTCCCTGTCCATAATCTACCTACTGCATAAGTGACTCAGCCTGAACCACAGTGCAGTCATTCAAAGGGAATACCGAGGTCTCACTTCCAAATTGTTACTCAGAAGTGAGTAGGAGGAAGTCCCTGTTTAGTAGTATGATGGATTCTAGAATGCCATCTCAGAACTCTTTGGCAGGATGGAATCACTTTCTCTTGGACCTAAGTTGAGCCTGAAATGTTTAATGAGTTGAGTCATATCATGAAGCGAAGTAAGTAAGGATGAGAAACAGATCATTTGGGTGAGGTCCAAAGTACAGCATGCCTAAATCTGGGCTTCCCCATCATCACTCAGAGTGTGATAGTTTGCCCTCAGCAAAGTTATTTTTTTAAGCATCTTTAAAAAGCCAAGCTTTCAACAAGGGTAATTAGTGGGGATTGGCTGCAGTCTATTTTTGCTCTTCTGCAGGAAAGAAACTTTTTGTTTGTTTGTTTGGGGTTTCTTGGTTTGGAGTTTCTGTTTGATTTCCTTCTTTTGCAGCATCAAAGAAAGTTCAGTTGTACTGAATGATGGCAAAGGCTGAAGGACAGCCTTGGTTTTACACCAATACTCCATCTGACTACTGCTGAAACAACAGAATCCAATATTTGTACCTCTAGAAAAGGTATATAATGACATATATTTTTATGTGTTTATCTGGAATTAGGTTGCATTTAGTAGCACTACTCTCCCTTAGGAAATCTGACACAAATCTTCTATGCATTTCCCTTCTCTCACTAAATTAAAGTTTTGCTTTCTGCAGTTCACTTTCCCCACCTATAAAATGGGGGATCCAAAGGACTACAATGAATAGCAAATATTCACATCAGAGCACAGCTGAAATACTGAATAACATGTAATGACACAGTCAAATAGGATTGCAGCTGAATTATACAAACCAGAATGTCATACTGGGCTGCATGAGCTTCATGTATTGCTAGAATCAGAGGGCTGATTATATGAATTACAGAGAAAATATAAACCCCCCTCCAAACAAACAAACAAACACAAGTTGCTTTTAATGGTAGTGAACTGTCTGGAAAATGTGATTTGAGTAGAATTAATTATGTTGACTGAATGGGAATAATCATTATAGGAAAAATGTCCTAGTCAGAGGACACTCATCTCATGAGCTAAGAAACTGCATACAAGTAAGTAACTGAGGAGAATCCAGTATATCCTGGATGAAAAACATCCCAGTTTTAGTTAAACTGTGGAACTTTCTATATGCAAATCAGATTGTTTTATTTATTTCATTCATGTAATCCACAAGGGAAACCATATTCACTTCATTGAATCATCACAGCATGGTGTATATTGTAAGGGACCTTAAAGACCATTCTTTAGCTGTAAACTCTCTGCCATGAGTGGCCACCTTCCACTAGATCCAGGTTGCTCAGGGCCCCATCCAACCTGGCCTTGAACACTTACAAGTGCAAGGCATCCACAGCTTCTCTGGGCAGCTTGTTGCAATGCCTCACCACCCGCACAGAAAATGATTTCTTCCTTGTATCTAATCTAAACCCACTCTCTGTTTGGATCCTTTCCCCCAAGTCCTGTCATTACATGCCTGTAAATGTTCTCTCTTCACCTTCTGTGAGCTGCCTTCAGTACTGGAAGGCTGCAATTATGTCACCCCAAACTGAACTATCCCATTCTCTCAGCTTTTCCTCATAGGAGAGGCTCTCCATCCCTCTCATCATGCTGGTGGCCTCCCCTGCACTCTCTCCATCAGGTCTCTGTCCCTCCTGTGCTGGACCCCAGGGCTGATGCAGCACTGCAGGTGGGTCTCACAGAGCAGAGCAGAGGGGCAGAATCCCCTCCCTGCCCTGCTGCCCACGCTGCTCTGGATGCAGCCCAGGACACCTTTGGTTTCTGGGCTGGCAGTGCCCATGGCTGGGTCATGCCCAGCCTCTCACCCACCAGCACCCACAAACCCTTCTTGGAAGAATTGCTCATTCCCCAGCTTGTATTGATAGTGGGGACTGCCACAACCCAAGTACAGGAGTTTGCACTTGGCCATGTTAAACCTCATGACATTCCCAGCCTTCTCAAGCTTGTCCAGGTCCCTCTGGGTAGCATCCCATCTTTCAGGGGTGCTGTCTGCACCACTTGCCTTGGTTTCATTTTTTAGTGAGGGGTAATGCCCAGGATATGAATCAGGTAGGTACATGTATTCATTAGCACTGATTACTAACACTCTTTCATGCTATTGTACGTCGTATGTTTGACTTTACCCTGAACATGTTGTCTCCAGTGCTAATGTTCTCACAGCATTGAGCAGAAGAGTAGAATGTGTGTTCTTCTCTTTTTTCTTAATTTTTCAGTGAAAAAAAATTTACGCCATTTTTCCCTATCAGGTTGGAAAAATATACCTGTGGTTGGACATCCAGGTTTGTGAGAGACATGTAGCTGCACAATCAACTTTCTGAGCACAGCTGGCCATCCACCTATCTTTATACACTGGGTTTCTCCATTCCTGACCTACTACAAATTATCACATCAAACACATCTTCTTAGCAGTAAGTGGCAGAGAAAAAGAAAAGTGCAGAAAAACAGTTTATTAGCCCTCTTTGTGGTGGTGTCTGACATGCTTACATGCAAAGAAGCCTTTTTCTCTTGTCACTGTTCCATGTTCCCCAATCCTTATATCTCACAGCGCCTTCCCCAAATGAACACTTTTTCTCCCTTCCTTCTCAGCAAACATGTTGTAGGAGACTGATGAAAAACTAACATAAATCTAAACTAAGGAAACAATTTCTCTAAGTCCTTCCTCAACTCTAAAGGGAAAAGAAAAAAAAAAAAAGGAATAACCAGACTCCTTTGCAGGTGGGGGAAGGGGAAGGGGGGGACAGAGAAGGATTATGCTGCAAGTTCTCTCTGAGTATTTGCCTGAGGTCTCACTGTAAATATATTTTCTAAAAACAATTAATGAACTAAAGTAAAGAAGATTGGGACAATGTCCCAGCACTATGGTATTTCCTTATTTATATCTTTTTTGACTGAAATTCGCAATAAGTGTGTCTCATTTTTTTGTTTGCTTTTGTTTCTGTTATAGTAAATGTTCAGCATTTTGTGTCATGATGGGAATTTTAATGAATGCAAAACAAAAGCATTAGTGAGGGGTAATGCCCAGGATATGAATCAGGTAGGTACATGTATTCATTAGCACTGATTACTAACACTCTTTCATGCTATTGTACGTCGTAATGCGGGTCAATCAGATGCACCACAAAAAGACTTATAAAAGAGTTACTGACACTTTTCATGTTCACTTCCAACTCTGGATTGATCCAAAGTTTGTTCACAAAAATGCTGGTGTAATCTTAGCCCAGAACACCAGAGCTTCCACTCTCTTTTTGAGAAGTACAGCCCTCTTGAGGGGTTTAGAAATGTAAGTGCCCAGAAGAAATGGGTCCTGAAAAGAGTCTGCTCCAAACAGCAACCTTTACACATGTCACAAGTGAAGGAATGTTTGTGCCTACCCATGGGGAATTAACTACTTCCCCTTGCAGCCTGGCCACTTCAAAGATAAAGTAGTAGCTTTTTTTCTTTCTTTCTGTTTATTTTTTTGTCTCCTTCGGAACACTAAGATAAGCAACAGGTACGCAGTGCTGATCAAAGCAGCTTATTTTATAATAGACTGGAAATCAGAGAAATTCCAACAGAGCAGCAGGAAAAGTCCCACATTTGGTGTATAACGTAACACTGCTGGAGTCTCATCACAGTCAGCAGAAGCAGCACAATCTCAAACACAGAGACATTTGTCAGAGGCATAAGAATACAGAATCTTACCTGGTGCCACCCTTTTGATCATGCATTAGGTGAGTTTGACAGCTATGCTTTTAAAACAGCTTCCTTTTGCTGCTGTCTGGATAAAACATAGCACTAATGTTTCCTTTTTTTTTTTTCTTTTCTGAATTGCCAATTCCTTTGATGAAAATTTGATAATATGTTTTCATTTCAACAGCAGTTCTTTCCTTAAGAAAATAAGCAAGCACTCAATCGAAAAATATCTCTGTGTAAGAGTGTAATGAGTTAAACCCTTCCTCTAGCCAAATGCTTCCTAAATATTGTTTACAGCACAGACACTACTAAATCTGAGGCCATCCTTGACTATTGATGTTGAATTCTAAGATACAGTTTTAAGTGGAAATGGCCTTTCAGTATCATCAGCTTTCTTTCCCTTCTGCTTCCAAGTTTACCACTGAATTTATCATACTCATTAGAACTGTTTACCACAGAAATGTGCTGCTAACTAACATAACACCACGGCTTAGAAGATGGGGAATAAAAGTGTGCCTTAGGCACACAAAAAGTCACTTTTTTAGCATGTTAAACAGTCTTTTCTGCTCCTCCCAGGGAACAACCAAACCCAACAGCCATTAGGTCATGTCCTAGGGAAGCAAACTCTCCTTTAGCATCCTGCCTCTGGCAGTAGCCAGTGTGAGACCAAGCAGGGTGGTAATGATGGATGGCTTCCACAGATCTATCATCATATAAGGTGGTGTATGTGCAGATGAAACTTCTGTCTTGTCTTCAGCTGTGTGTTTCTCTATATCCTGATACACAAATTAGGTCTTCCTGTGTTAAGCAGGTTTCTTTCATTTTAAGTCACAGTGACCTCCAGTTGTAAGTTATAGTCTGCTTTTATAAAGTTGTTCTGCAGGTTTTGCTTATTTCTCACTCAGCTTTTGCTCAGGAAATTTCCAAATTACCTCCTGCTGGATTTTACCCTACTACCCAAGTGATAAATTAACAAAGTCCTTCATGATCTAATTTCTCTCTGTTAATACCCTAAATATATTATTAATGTCTATTAGAACAAGTTATTCAGTCTTTTTCAGACTATGTTTCATTTGTCTTGGTTTTCTGCAGCAGAGGCTGCAGCTGTGAGTTTTGTAAATTCTCAATGCTTTCCTTCCTTATGGCTGAACAATTTCATATCTTAGTACCTTTTTGGAGACAGAAAACTTGCTGATGTGTTTGTTGTTTTTGTTTTTTTTTCCACAAATTATTATCTCAAGTAACAGATGTGCACAGACAAGCTTCTTCAAAGCATGTAGACATTTCAGTAGCTATGTGTCAAGGGTTCTGCTGTCAAATCTGGACCTTATATTCCCAGGATTCCCTCTAATAGTAGTAGTGGAGGTTAGTTATCTGTTAAATAGCTCAATAGCAGCTGAGCAGGATAAAATGGAAAAGAAGAAAAGGATGTGGGTTTGGTGGTTTAGCAGCTGATTGATGAGAAATAGGAGTCAATGTCTATTTTGAAATGCACACAATGTGAAATGTTTCATCCAAACTGGGACAACAGTCCAACACCTAGAATGGTCTGCGTGGGATGAGATGGAGATCACATCAGAGTCTTGAGGAGCAGCAAGGATCTGGTCCTCAGCCATCCCTCCTTCTTCATCACAGAAGAAAGCTTAGGAAGCATGCAATGAACCCAAACTGTGTAGATCACTAAGCTTTATAGAGGACTTTGGAATAGTTTCAACTAATTAAACTTAATTTCTTGTAAGAGGCTTGCCTCAGAATCAGTAAGACTTTGCTTAAGGTAGAATTCTGGGCTTTGGGGAGCCCAATTACCCTACCATACCTGTATATCAGGGGAAAAATTACACATCTTAGGCAAATATATAGGTAAAAACTTCAGGGCAGTTGAATTAGATGCTAAAGTATCTCTGAGGACCTAATGCACAGCACTCATTTATACCTGCTTTTTTAAAATCATAATTTGCCTTTAAGGATGTCTCATAATTGTGTGAGTTCTCTAGGTCAAAGCATGCTATTTTTCATTTCTACATTTTAATAATTACCTTGTTATTTCTATTCCTTTTTATGCATTTCCTACTCTTAGTTCCTTTGTTTCCTGATTAATACATGGCACAAACTTTCTTATCTATAATAGCAGACAAATTAGCCCAAGGATGCAAATGGTACTGGTAATTTTTCAGTAAATTATTCAAAAGACTTGACAGATATTCCCACAGGGTCAGGCTTATCAAATGCTTGAGAAATTTTCCAGTGAACCCAGGATAATTTGAATTGAACATTTGATAAATTGTAAACAGAAACACTATAAAAGGCAGAATAATGACAGATTCTGTGATGCAGGTCAGTCCAGGCAGAATGAAAATGAACTGAATCCCAAACTATTTATTGGAGGAACTAGAATTATTTATAGAAATCACAAGTAAACAGGCTTTGGTCCAATTGAGAGAAATATTCTTTGCTTTTAAATGTTTGTTCAAAATGAGACACGGTTCAGAATGTAAGAATTCAGCTCACTATTGTTCTTTGGAGGCCTGATTCATGAATCAATGAATGCTATACAAAGACTCCTTTTGATTTTAGCAGACTTCAGATGAATCCCCACATGAGTTGCAGGAGACATCATATCAGCTCATAACAAAACAGAGATAAGCATCCAGATACATTCACCTTATTTGCAGGAAGATAATACTCTTATGTTTGACGTATTGAAATTGAATCCTGTGACATTTTAGACTCTATGCTTCAAATAATTTTCTCTTATCAGAGTTTCTCTACTGTAAGCTAGATCTTGATGGTTATTGTTCTTTTGTTCCCTACACCATTAATAATAGACCAGTTCATGGGTCTATGCTCTTGATAATCTCATTCACCAAACGTGGCATCATTCTGTGGGTTGCTGGAAAGAAATATTCTGGCTTCATTGAATGCAGATTTGCTATGAAAATTTGCAAAATCATATAAAGAGAAAGTACAAACAAAATTGTCCTTTTTCCACAATTCCAAACACTTATGGACAAAAACAATATCCCAGTGGTCCTCTCCACTAATGTCACTGGATAAGCTGGGTATGGAGTACACCTAGGCATGTGTGGGGTGAAGCAATTACATGCCTCTCCCAGTCAGGTTGACTGAGGTTTACTAATTGTGAAAGTTCATATTGAACTGTGCTTGAAGTGGTATACAGACAGTCATATTTTACATCCCAATCCCTAAATCACACTTTAACTGATGCCCATGAGGCTCATTCTGGACATTACTGCTGTAACAGAGAGCATCTCATAACAGCCCAACTGTCTGAAACAGACTGAGACCTGAAAGATCAATGGAAAAGGCCCTTAGGAGTCCTGAGAGGGCTCCTTGCTTTTGATGAGACCCCTTACAAACAGTTTAAGGGACAGTAGGTCTGGGTACTGCAAAATTAGTTTATAATAAAGCATGCTATGCAAATGCATAAAGTCTGGAAAAATGCTTCCTATCCTTCAATTCACATTGCAGTGAATATGTTTTCTTCAAAAAATGAGGTTTGGCAATTGCTGTTTCATTTTTAACATTAGAAGTAAAATGTAATTTCTTATTGAAGTTGCTTGCTCTAGATAATTTGTCTATATGTAGCTCTGAACAAGAACTAACCCCCAAAACTACCATTTTTCTTTAACTGGGGTTGACTTGAATTTTCAGAGTTCTTGAACTCACACTGCTGTGTGAGTATCTAAAGAGATCCTAATACTTTATAGATGTCACCACAAATAGCTGTTCTTTCTCCTTTGTTTTAAATGAGACTCACCAACAAAGTGTAGTTTAAGACAAGACAAGTGGGTCACTTCTTTTCCATGGCAGAATTCCAAGTCAAGACAGCTTTTGCTTTTTAGTTGCTCAGATATTTGCTAGACACTAACTGTTCATATTTTATTACTGAAATGAGAAAAAAAATAGAATGCATATGATTGTCTTTTAAAATCCCTAATATTCCTGATAGACCCAAATTCCTTGACTAAATAGCAAGACACTTTTGATTATAGGAAGTAATTTATTTGTAAAGCATTCAAGTCTTTCCTCCAGGTTTGATTGTGTGTCTGTGTGTCTGGTTTGGTTCAGTTTTTTGGGGGTTTGTTAGTTTGTTTTTAGAAGAGAATAGACCACTATTTGATTATTTAAATGCTGGAGTCTTCATACATTATAATTCTATTTTGTTTCTCTCATAAGAAAAAAAAAATTAAAAAAAAAAAAAAAAAAAGAAAAAAAAGAAAGAAAGGCTTTTCACTGTGCACCAGTTAAAAATCCAATTACATAAGCTAGAAAATTAGAGGTTTCCCTTTGGCTGGTTACAGATGACCACAATTACAGACCATGTAAACTCTTCCTATCCTTCCTGTACTAACCAAATTTATGTTTACTCCAACTTTCAAAAGAGAAATCTGTCACAGACCGTACAAAGAATTATCAAGACTGCCATAACAAGCTTTATATATGTGTGAAACGCAGGTTAAACTGAAAAAAAAAAAAAAAAGTGGCAATACTTTATACTTTTTAGGACTATTGGTAATTAGAAAGATGGAGTAATAAAGGCATTTATGCATAAGATAGTCATGTTCAACTTGATCTAATTGTGATTATTATCACTCCACTCCTGGAATCTCTCTGCAGGACAACCCTGAAGCAGATACTTAATTTGAAGTGTGTGCTTGTCCTTGTGAAATCAATGAACAAAATGAGCATGTGCTTAAATTCAGTCATGACATTAGGTGTTAATCTGAAAGGGACAGATGTCAGTGCAAACCTCAGCATTTTCCTGAATCAAGTCCAGGCTATGTTTTAACAGAAGAAATGTTTTCATGTCTGTGAGTAAGATTTGTAGAAAGAAAAAATGGATTTTATTAGATTAATTGTTTGGGCTTCTCTGCCCAAAAGCCATACTGCTCTTTACTTAATAGCAAACAAACTATTGCTGCAAGTATAAAAAAAGCAATGGGACCCAATCCTGTTTTTCTTATACAGCAAATTTAGTTCTTACTGTGCTAACTGTTGGGAAAGAACCCACAGAGGCAAGCCTCTTGTTTTCCTGCACATATTCCCAGTTGACTGCTGTCCAGGTGTTTCTCAGATGACTCAGAAAGCAAGCTTTATATTATTATTATGTTATACTCCATTAAACTTGATTTCTTAGACAGAGGTAGTGTGTGTGGGCTTCATATCTGGTGCTTCTAAATCTCATCACTTAATATGTGCACTGAACCTTTCTATTGGAATATTTTACACAATGAACAAAAGAATGCCATTTGCAAAAAGCATAAAAACCTATTTCTACTGTATGCTATTCCATCCTCTCTTATCTAGCCACTTTATCCACATGGATTTCTTCCAGAAGATAAATCTTTCAATCAGGATTTCTTTATGAGCTGCAGCCCTTGTACTGTGAGGTGTATATCAAAATTTCAAGACAAATTCTGTTCTCTTGAATTTGGTAAACAGTACAAAAGCTTTAAAAACAAGAAACCTTAGATGTCTATTCATTTGAGTTAGAAAAACCTTTTGTAATTTTTTTTCTGCTCAAGACAAGTGAACAAAGCTACTCTGTGTATTATCTTAAACATATAGAAATTTCCATATATTAGATCAAATTAAGGCACTAAAAAGAGTTTAGACTGGTCATGAAGGTTGTTTTAAATGAATTTCTGATGTATCTTGTTAATTTATTTATTCATTACACTGTTATGTGAGGGTGCACAAAGGATGCTCTCTTAAAAGCTCTACGGAAAATAGTCATAATGAATCTTAAATCTCCCTTAATGAAGCTTAAATGTAAGGGCCATTACTGTTTATATTGAGGTACATATACCTCCTTCATCTTTTTTTTTTAATTTTCTCCCTCCTTTCTCCCAACCAGATTTGTTCTGCCATTTCCAGAGTTCTGCTTTGTTGTTACCAATCAAGACTAGCTATTATATCTGAGTAGAAATCATAATTTTCATTCCATTAGAAATTCACATATTTTCTGTCTTGTAAATGCTTCATTTTCATGTATTTAAAATTAATCAGAAGCCTCTACAAAATCCAAACTACCAAGCCTATCTGGAAATACTTGTACATACCTTATATTTGCATTACAGATCTAAACTTAAATATTTAATTTTAACAAAGCCTGATATAAAACACACCCCACTGCATACAAACTGATGTTATTTCCAGCTGTGTCAGGTGGGCTGCGCTAGCTGTAAAGGCAAGGGCTGCACTCAACAAGCCCACATCTCATCATGCACACTTCTGTTCAGGCTCTCTGACAAAACCTCATGGGGCACCAAGGTCTTCAAGGATCTCTGTCTCCCCTTGTGTGCTTTGTGAAGGTTTGAGTTATTTCCCTTCTCATCCCAAATTTAACATGAAAGGTGTAACTGGCAGCCAAACCAGCCAAAACGATGGGCTCAGAGCGAAACCAAGGTGTGCCCTGAAGTCTTGTGTCTCACCTGTTGTCCCAGCTGTGGAACAGGGGGAGTCAATTCAACAGTGTTTCTGCAAAGAAAACAACAACCAATCAGACAATGGAGGAAATGATGAGGAAACCTATTTGACCTGTTCTTCAATGGGTTGTGACAAAGGTAAATATAATTTACTTTAACTTTCTTTTTAAAACTTGCCCTTGAAAAGGAGCATTCATATTGTATCCTAATATTAAATTAGTCAGGCTCAAATTAACATGAGGAGGTGTTTTTTGCAACAAAGCAAATTCTTTGGATACCTTAAAATTTTAGGTTTTATAAACCTCACATAACTTGGTCTCAGACTAAATCTGACACATGCTGACAAGTGCCCCTTGGAGCTATGTTTTAGAGTGAAAGCTTTTGTCTATAACAGAAAACCTCAGGAATTACTAAAAATCTAATTGTGTATCTGTCCAAAATGCAAGAATTTTCCCCACAATGAAATTACTTAATTATGACATTTTAATTATATTAAAGATGGCAAGTTTATTATGTAAGAAAGGCACAGCAGAAGGATATTGGCTCTTTTAAAGATCTTTCAAAGTTATGTAAACATCACTTTATTTGCAGTGCACAAGCCAATCTTTCCTATTAATGAAAGATTCCTTTACCAATTTCCCATAGTAAAGCACTTTATGGTATTTTCTAAGTGAACTGAGCAACATCAGCTTTCAATGCAACAGTGTTATTTTGAAACCTTAGGAACCTTTTTTTTCATATTCCACCTGGGAGCTGATTTAAGAACTGCTCTTTTAAGAGCTATGTCTTTCTTAATATTTTAACAAGTTTACAGATCTCCTGGGGTGTTCTGTAATATTGAAGTCACTTCAAGAAAATGTTCTTGTTTCGGTTTTAGAGTTATTCAGGCAGTTTTGTGAAATCTTACTCAGTTAAAAGAAGGTGAGTTGGATGACACCATACAGTGTCTGTTTCTTTCCTTTCCACACTTATCTCTGCTAACTAATTTTTTTCTTTCCACCTTCTTTTCCTAAGTTATATATTTTAGTACTCATCATAGTTTTAAGAGTTAATTCTTGAGCCTAATATTTTCTTTCCAAATCAGGTCCTGTTGAAGTTCTCATCAATGTCACTGGACCTAGACAAGTAAGTATGCTTATGATCTGAGTTCAGACGTCAAATATAAAACCTTAACTTGTAAGAAAGTGGCTACTGCCTTTCTTTTATCCCTTTCCATGCCCAGATTGTGTAAGAAAGTTGTTGTATAGGTGGGAAATTTCAAAATTAGTGATATGCAATCAAATTTACATGATGATAAAGGAAAAAAAAAAAAAAAGAAAAATCTCTCACTGATGGTCTTTAACGCAAAATATTTTAATATCAGGTGCTCAAATCAGTTGAGAAGATACATTGGTAATTATTTTGCACACCATAGTCACTTATCTTTACACAAAATTCAGTGGAAAATTGTTATGAAGGCTTTTTTACAACTATATTGATCAGGTACACCTGACTCTATGGTAAACAGGGTGTAGTCACTCACATGTAGTGTGGTCTCAGACTTGAAATCACATAGAAAAAGTGTTAAACTACATACAAAGCACAAGAATTCATTTCTTATGGGAACTTTCTAAATTTGGTCTTTTTATATGTCTAAAATAAAATTATATCAGGGCATATCCATCAGGTTTTCTAATCAGAAAACACATATGTAATGAAAAAGAAGATTTTAATTCGCCTCCTGGAAAATAAAAGGACCAATGCTGTTAAGAAACACTATTCTCTCAATTATGACAACAAATGTAAAAACACAGGAATTATCCAGCTCTGACATGGACAGTATTGAGGTTTTCACCTCATAGATACAACAGATAAGTGAGTTAACTACTCTGGCAAATATTAATTTTCTTCATAAATATAAATTGAAAGAATTTCTGGAAGCATAGATCCAAGAGGGGCAGGAAATTAGTCTGATATTTAGACGTACTGTATGGAGCTGAATTCCTTTGTTTAAGGCTCCTTGCTGAAAGAACCCACCTGGCAGCCCATCCTTGTTCAGGGGGGTACCTGCACTCAGAGAGAAGGTGTGATCCACTGTCAGAGTATGTCAACAGTGTTTGAGCCAAGTGAGTTTCACAAAGGGCTTTAGCTCTCAGAAACAATTTCTTAGGCTTTACTCATAGTACAATAACCAGCCAGAGTGCATCACATTATTGGTGTCATACGTGCAGCAAGACTGCAGCTTAGTCTGTCACAAATGCATTCATGGGTTACTCTATGATCAGTTTTTGTAGCTGTATGTAACCACTGCTTATCACAGCACATTTTTTGGCTTTTCCCTCAGGTCATCTTTATTGCCAACCTTCATGGAGTGTGTCTTTGCTCTGTACAGGACCTCACACACATATGTAACAGTGGTGGGGTATTTATTTGGTATGCATATGTAGTTTTTGTACATCTGTCTGTGTATGTGCATGAAGATGTGTGTGTGTGTTTGATGTGTGTACTGTGTATATGTATTTATATTGTGCTGGTGCACACCTGGAACTCACTGCTGAGTGTAGCTTAGGCTAGTGAGGGCACTCATTCAGCCAGGAAGAGATATAACCTGAGGTGATATAACCTGTAATTCTATGAAAAGCAATTAGCAATCTAATATAGAGCCAAATTGCATCAGCTTTTTTTCTTTTTTTTTTTTTCCTGGCAGGGACCATGTATTGGCAAATGCACAAGAAAACAAAACCTTCTGGTCACTGCTTCTGAATGATTTCCCACCCATTCCTTTATTTTAATGGAGCTGAACCAGGACATTCCTTGGGCTCCAAACTTTTGAAACAAATAGATGTTATAACATTTCTGTTACTGAGAAATGCATGCTTTTCTCTTCAGCTCAAGTCTCCCAATCAATGAACATCAGCCCCTCCCTGTGCAAGCCCAAAGCCCTTACAAGAAACAGTCAATCACTTGTACAGCCCTCTAGCTGAATTCTCTAAGCAGAAACTACATTCAAGAGCTCACTGAAAATATTTACACAGAATGATACAGGACCATAAGTACTGATCTATCCAGTGGTATTTCTATGTAGAATTTAATATAGTGATTGATTCTATTTGCCATTGCAGACTGAGTAATAACTTGTCTTTACCATCAGAGTCATAGTGATACCTGTTTATTGGCTGACAGAGGCTAAACCAATCCATGCCAACCACCAAAAAACATTGAAGTGAGTACCAACAAAGTCTGGAATATTCAATTCTAGATAAAGATTAAGTAATTTTTAGACATAAGTGCCTATGCAATTTTTTCTTCCCAGAGATAAATATGTCTCACATTGGAGGAGCAGACAGGTACATGAGCTCTTCTTCATCAACAATATTTGGTACCAGATGCTTCAGTGCTAGAAGAAAGAAAACTCAGAATGCCCTGTTACAAGTTAATCTTGGTCCCAGGAAAGCTGTATTTTCATATCCCATAGTTAGAGGTTAGTTATTGTCCTTAATTATGAAGCTATACTTGCCTTCCAAAACATATTTAATTGATTTTACTTTTGGGCACCTACACTTGGAAAGTAATAACTGGCAGTCTAAACCTTGTGACAGAGCCATTGAATGTGGCTTCAAATAATAGACCTCTTTCTTCACCACAGGTCATTTGATGCCAGGAATATGTGAATGAGGCATTTAATTAAAGAAAACTTAGTACTAAGTTCCAGTACCCACAACTCAGCCAATGAAACCAGGAAATTAGGGCTAGGTCCTGGCCTGCAAAGTGCAGGATTTTGCACACTGACCCTCTCCTTCACCCTCATGGTACAGATCTAGTTTGAAAAAATTGTTACCTTGACAGGATGTCTGCTGTGATAGTAGAAAAAAATCCAAGGCAATTGCAAAAAATCCAGAGCAATTTAAAAAAAAATCAGAACAATTAAAAAAACAAAATCCATAACAGTTGCATTCAATGTCAGAGTCAGGTGCAATTCTCATTTAGTTGTGTTTAGGGTTTATGAACAGGAATTTCCTTAAGTTCCACTTGAGTCAGTAGAGAGGCCAGACCCTTCAGGCAGGATTCTCAATGAGTTAAATGTGGACAGAGTCTTAAAGGATTATGTAGCAGAAAGTCTCTTCTTATCTTTTCACAACCCATAGAAAGATGAACCATAATAACAAGAAGTTTGCAGAGAGGAACCCACTTCAAAGGGAGACTTAAAAGTCTTAGGAGAAAAGATGTCCAGAAAAATCAGAGGGACTGGGACACGTGTGGATGCAAATGTGCAGCAAATCCACCATTTTGATATTATTTTGATGCTATTGTTGTTGATCATCAACTACAGATGCAGGTTTCAATTATTATGATCAGCATGAAAGACTAATAATTTATGGGAGGAGCTCCAGGAGGTTGGAAGAGGCCTCAGGGGAATCAAGTGAATGCCCAGTGACTGAAGGGGAAGCTGGCTCCAAAGATGCTATAGTTTCTTAGAAGACTCTTGAGGAAGAAAAATCTTCTGGCTGCTGGAGAGCAATGAGGACATAATTGCCTTAAAAACACTGTAGATGCAGCATAAATTGATGGGAAAAAATTTCAAAGAATAAATTCACCCACTCTTCCCTTTTTCACCTGTCCACCCAGATATCTGTCCATCTATGTCATTTTCTCCTTTTCCCCAATTTTCACACCCTTGCTATCAATATTTGTAATGTCAATCTCCATGATTGATAGCTAGCATTTATGCTTTTCCTTTGAGTCTTGAAAAGTCGTAAGAATGAGGCACTGTCCCAACTGAGGAGCAAAATAGCCATTTTGAAGAGCCCTTTAATAACATCGATCACAAAAAGCCAAAGCAAATGTTCCAGGAGAAACTCACGTCACAGTTTCCTGGCTGTGCCAAAAATCTCCAAATTGCTGCTACAGTAAATGGAGCATTTTACTTCTAATGCATTATTTTGTGAGCAGGGAGGAAGAAATGCCATTCATTCTTTACATTACTTTCACCAAACTCCCAGAGTAAATTCTTCTAGCTGCTCAAAAAAAAAAAAAAAAAAAAAAAGGAAGGAAGCAATTTATCTTCCTTCTTGATTACATATCTTCTATTAAAAGGGAAAGATAGAACTACAAGTTGACCTAAGTCAAGTACATCTGTTATTTTCTTGCCACGTACTATTGCTCTGGTTTATGTCCAGTTTTGTAGAGTTCCAAAGATCATTCCAGAGGAATTTTTGAGAAAAGCATACTTATATGTTGATTGCAGGGAGATGGGAGAAAGGCATATAAGCTTGCCTTTATTCCTGATGCTTATTGGATGTCATGAGGATTTACTTTCCATGTTAGCATTTTCCTATTCTTAATTTACTGTGTGAATAGTTGATTATTTGCATTAATAAAACTCAGCATATGTTCCATAATATTCCCTGGGGAAGGTGCTTACAACATTGTCTAGCAAACATGAATACAACAAAGAATTGAAGACAACCAATTACTTTTTCTCTCTCTCTCTCTCTTTTTTTTTTTTTTTTTTTTTTTTTTTTTTTTTTTTTTTTTTTATTCATCAGTAAAAAGAGGAAAACAATAAATTTGGCCTTGAAAACTGAGACTTCAAATTTCTTATTTTTTAGGAGGAACAAAAGCTGTCATCAAAATATTAGATGAAGGAGTCGGCTTTCTCAGTTAAACAACTATAAAATTTCAAATAGCTTAACCCATCATCTCTCTACTTTTCAGAAAGAAAATATGGAATTTGTTAGTTCATATGTAATACAAATGAAACATAAGCTTCCATTTATGATAAGTAAAAGATTAATTTTTCTCTTCTGCTTTTAATTCTTCTGTAATTCTTTTCCTCTTGAGACTGTCCAAGTCCAATTGACCATATTCCACTGAATATAATTTTTATAAGCTTATAAAGTCATAAATACAACAGTGTTCTGTTTTTTTTTTTCCCAGGAGAAAAAGCAAAGGACACAAAGGAAAACTCTGATATTATATATGTCAATCTCAAAAATAAAATTTTCTAAACAATGTATTTCTTTCTCTTTTTGCCTTCTCTTTCCTCCAAAAAATAGAAGGCTAAACAAGGCTTTGTCTAGAATGTATGTTCCCTCGAACTCATATCTATTTTATTAGCCAAAGATTGACAACATACTTTGTCAATTGAATCTGAGGTATATCCCAATTTCTGTAATAACTCTCTTAAGGAAAAAAAAAAGTGCAGAATCCTTCAAAAGCCAGTCATAATATTTTCTATGCTGGAAAATGCAGTTTTTCCTCTCTGCTTCAGCAGATCCCAGATTATTTTCCCCAAGGTTACAAAAACTCAAGTCAGAGCTCAGCCTGGCATCTCCATTATAAAAGTCATACAGGTTCTGTCAGTATAATACTGTGCAACCATGTCACCTCTATGCAATGACTAACCAGGGTATTTTCTTCAGTTATTCTGGATATTTCTGCACAGATAATGTGCAATTATCACATTCTCTTCCAGCATTTTAATGTATTTTTATCAGAGAAAGTTATGACAGGTTGATATATTGATGTGTTTTTTACTTATCTGTACTCTTTTCCTTACTGAAATGTCCTTCCCAATTCATGGTTTGAAGCTTCTAGGCTGAAAACAATGAGCTCAGTCAAAGCTCAAACATAATGGAGTAATCAGAAAGAAAAAAGCTAATGGTTATATCCAAAGCCATTTATTTTGTTCCCCTAAGCAATACTGCAGGCTCAGATGCATTAAGCAAAGTTAAATCAAATAGTCATGATGTCTGTATGTTCAATTATGCATAGCCCAAGCCAGAGACTCCTCCTGAGCCAATCCTCCACAAAGCTATGCCAGTTTACACCTGTCAGAATCTGGCCATGCCTTATATCTACCCAGATCTCATTTGTTTTTTTTAACAGCTGCAGACTATGTTATTGAAAATAGTACCTGAATAATATGATGATCCAAAGATAATAATTTTTTCTTAAAATAGCTTGAATGTGATTTTTACATTATCTTACTCACAGCTTAAACCATTCTTTTACAAGCCTTTAGTCCTCTCATACTCTCATGTATATGAAGAATGAATTACTTTACATGTTACATCCCTGGGCATTGTTCTAGTCAATGTCTTTGGGTGTTTGATAAGAGACCAACTGCCACAACGTGGAGCAAAAGGCTCAGCTATGGAAATTCTTATAGGACTTGTCTTTTTAAAGATATAATTTTAGGTGGTTATTTACATGGGAAGTGAAAATATGTCAATGAATTTATTGAAACAGTTTTATAGGTCTCAAATTTTTTGAGCTTACAGACACAATATATTTTATCATCTGAAGAATTAATAAAAATTGTTATATTAAAACAAGTTAATTAATTAAGCATTTTGACATTATATATGTCAAACACCTAATAAGATCTATATCAGAATAACACAATTTATCTTAAAGCCAAATAGATAAACAGGAGTAAGAGGAGAAACTTTTTATATTCTTAAAATTTGAAGGGTGCAAACTATGGAAAGATGTCTCAGCTACCACCTCTCAATCTGATATTCAGATCCCAGCTTTAATCTAAGAGTGACAGTGTAATAGCTTGAATTGCAATGTAATTGCTCATATAATAAATATATTACAATCATCAGATATTTCAACATAAAATAATCTTCTAGTTCCATCTCTTAAAAAGCACTTGTTAGAAAAAAAAACTGAAACTTTTCTTTATGTGTTTATTTTTTCTGCATTTTGATTGTTTCAAAATTTCTAATTTCATAAAAGCTGCTTTGTTACAAAATTTTAAAGGTCTCATTAACAAATCTAAATTCTTTTTTCTTTAATTCTTTGTATTTATCTAATTACAAAGATGAAGCAGAAAACATTTTATTTCAAATTTCTATTTATATATCCACATATAACATTTATCCATTCATTCTTTTAACTTAAACTATACATTAATGTAAAACCATCCATAGGCTATGCTGTGTACCATGCAAAGATCACCTGGACAGTTACTTAAGCAAGGATATACCCTCACTTTGTCTCAAGGGTTAATATATAACATTATATTTTATTTTCTCTGGTTTCCTCTAAGGAGGACTTGATTATTAATTTCTCCATACATTTAATATACGTACCTGGGTAAAAAGAATAGTTCAGGAGTTTTTTTTATACTTCAATAAGCTAACTATAATTCCAGAAGCATTTTGTGCATTAATCCAGGAATGAGATGCCTTTTTCTACTAAAGGATTGAGATGTGACCCCAAGAAACTTTTTTTGGAACTGCCTTTGTATGGCAAAGGTATTTTATTTCCTTGGGAAAATACTGTTATTAAACTCATAATAGGGATTAAAAGTTTGAAAACACCTATATTTTTTACATTTTGCTATGTCCAGTTTGACATGTACTTTTAAGATAAACTTTCAAGAGAATTCATCTTGAATTATGAAACTTATTCTTTGTTGCTCTTAATTACTAATGTTATTCAATTCCATTAATGTTACTGCTAAACTATCCTCCCCAAAATAATTAATACATAAGCTTATTGATGAATTCTTGCATTACATTTGCCCTCTTGTAATTTATTTTTAGAAGTCACACTTTACAACTGTCAAAATGAAAGATGAGTCTGAACCATGCTCTATTTTCACTATACTAATATGACTAAACTACAGAACATTAGTTATATATATATATATATATCCATGGGCTGTTCTGAGAGGTTTTTTTCCTCAAATTGTTGTGAATTTCAGCATTCCAGAACTGGAAGATATCACAAGGAGTGTCATTCCTGGCAGGTGTTTTTTCAAGCTGTCTTCATGGACCCAGAAGATAAAACTCCTTATCAGTCACCTCCTTTGCCCATCACTGCTGGTGAGCAGTACACAGTATTGCACAGAACAGGATTACTAAAAGATCACTGGTATTTTCCGTCTTTCCTTAGTGTGATGACCCTTCTTAGTTTCCCATAATATCATGCATCTGGAAGCAAGCTGTTGCCAAAACACTGCCAATGTGCAGTTTACATCTCTGTTCTGTCCCAGATACCAAAATGGCTGAAAACCATTCTTGCCTGAGCATGTGGAAAAAGAAAAATAGTCCAAGTATTTTGAAACCTCTCTTCCTGCTAATTTCAAGTTTCTGTTCTTTTTTAATAATGACACAGTCTTCTAAGTACTTCCACAGTCATGATTTAAAAAAAAAATTTAAAAAAATTATAATCTTCTACAGCTGCCAGCTGCATGTGCTTCTCACCTGTAAATTCTCTTGACTACTAGCTTTGTCACTCGGCAAGTTATAAGTAGACACCTGAGAAAGGAAACCAGAGAACAAGAAAGAATATTCTTTACTCTTTCAGGAATTTTTTTCCAAGCCCATCATTATTAATAAAACTCCGGGACCTGTAGACCAGGGGAATATCTTAAATTTGGGGTTAATAATGTTGTCTCTATTCCAAGACCAATATAAGGACATTTCAATTTTGAGAAAATGTTGTTTAAAAAAAATCAAGTTGGCATAACCTTTGATAATTCCTCTTGGCTTTGCATTATGATATCTTGTGATATGTCACCAACATCATTCAGTTTCCCTAAACTCTGCAAAAAATTTTAGCAATCAAGAGGATTTGGAGTACAGTCAAGCCACAGAAGATTATATTTCCTGGTGGAGTCACACCCAATCAGTCTGCAACACTCAATATTTTAACAGCCCTATCAGTGCTACCAACTCAAAGGCAATTCTGACTATAGCACAACATAAAGACAACAGTGAAAAAATATTTTGGTAACAGAAAATGAGACATTTATTCGGGATAATTTTATATATTACCATTTTAATGGTCTAATTTTAGATCTAAGCCAATAAATTATCCACTACTATTATTAAAATAATCACATATATACACTTATATAAAACAACTAGCACTTTTCTTTTTCTAGAAAGTTGACTGCTCCAATGGATTGAGTAACAGAAGAGCTGGTGTCATGAAAGAAACCCTAGAGACTGAAAGTCTAACATCAAAACAAAACAGCAAGTCCCATGCTTGCTTTCTTCAAAAATGGTAAAGTGTGCTTAATTTTAATCATAAGGACTTTTCCCCTTCTGCTAATTCCTTTCAAAATGCAATGCAGTCAGCACACAGCAGTGGATTGGTGGAAGTGCTGAGGTGTAGGACCACAGCAAATATGGAATGAGTGGTGTACCCCCTGCATTGTGCCTGCATCTAGAAATCATTAAAGGGAGAAAATATGGTTTTTTGAGAACAAATAGCATGTGCTTGATCTTTCCCAGGAGACAGAAGCCTCACTGTTCTCCAGTTGGGACTGACAGGAGGAGGCCTGGTCCCTGATGTGTATCCTGTCCCCCTCCCTGAGAACATACATGGAAAAGGTGTCCGTGTGCTAAAATATCCCTGTTCAGCCTTGTTGATATGTATGCCATGATACAAACCAGTTATTTTACAGAAACATACGACCAGGTCACAATTATCTTCAGATTATGCACGGTCACACACTGCCTAGCAATCTGAACATCTTCAGTGCTGGTTTTGGCTGGGGTAGAGTGGCTGCATTTTGGATTTGTGCTGAACACAGGGCTGATATTGTAGAACTGGTTTTGTTATTGCTGAGCAGGTCTTACACAGAGCCAAGGCCTCTGCAGCTTTTCCTACTGCCACACTGATGAGGAAATTTGGGGTGCATGGGAGGCTGAGAAGAAGCACAGCCAGGACAGGAGACCAACTGACCAAAGGGATATTCCAGACAATATGACATCATGCTCAGTATATCAAGTGGAGGGAAGAAGGAGGAGAAGAGGGGTTTTTTGGAGTGACAGAGTTTGTCTTCCCAAATGCCCAGATCCCCTGGAGATGGCTGAACACCTGCCTTCCCATGGGAAGCAGTAAATTAATTCCTCCTTTTACTTTGCTTTTATCCCCAGCTTTTGCTTTTCCAATTAAAATGTCTCTATCTCAGCCCATGGGTTCTGTAGCTTTTATTCTCTAATTGTCTTCTCAGTCCTGCTGGTGGAGGAATGAGTGAGAGGTAACTGTTTGTTGGCTGGGGTGAAACCACAACAAATGTAGAAATGAAGTGATGGAAGGTGTGATCTTTAGGAACCCCAGAACCCATAGAGAAAGGGCAGTGTACAGATGTGCCAGTTAATTGATCCAGTATGTTATTCAGAAGGATATAGTGATACTGAGGAAGAAAGCTGAAAGACTGTGTTAATGCTGATACAGGGGAAATAACAAAGGATAAAATTCATATCCCATGCCTTGATAATCAACAAGAGAGGAAATACATTCTATCAGTCCAACCACTCCTAGCTCTTATAACCTTCCACAATCTCCAGTAGCTTCCTTCATAGCACAGTACCTTCATAGCACACAGTACCTTACTTTCCAAAACCTTGGCTTGTTCAGCATTTCCAAACTACTGGTGTTTGACCAGACAAACCTTGGTCCCACTTCACACTCAAGCTTTGTCTCACATCCAGAGTCCTGACCCATTTTTAACAGGTGTGTGAAAGTTGAAGTTAGATTAAAAAAGGACAGTGGAAAGTTCTGGTAAGCATGCAAAGCTTGAAAAATCAGTTGCAGATACCAAATACTTTGTACCATATCACAAACAAACTAAAGCCTTTATGTAGACAGATACTTCCAGAGACCCAGCCTTAAATCAGATTTCTCTCTATTTGGCCTGGTTTCCAGGGCAGGCTGTAAATATCCATAGCTGTACTGAAGCCATTCTGCTCTGTGCTCCATGCACTGCTACCAACAGAGGCACCTTTTTCACATAAACACCATCAGGCTGCAGCTAGGCCAGCTGCTTGTAGTCAGCCCCCACCTTCTTTGGAAAAGCTCTCTGCCTGTGGGGAACACAATATGCAGCAGTATTATCAAAGTCAGTGAAATTCAAATCATTCTGGCTTGTCTTGGTTTTCCAACATTCTGATTGGTAAAAGTTAAAAGTTTATTGCCTGTCCCACGGAAACAAGTACTCAAGTGAGTTAAAAAAATTCTAATAAACAAAAACAATAATAATAAATGTTTAATAATACATGAAAAGGAGTTAGTACTCTTTGAGCAATGACTTTGGATACTTAAGTCATGGCTTATACACAGAGCCTGAAAAAAGTGTCATTGCAGAAGACCATAGAAGGTGTCATTGCTGTGAACATCCTGCAGGTTTCCTGGAGTCAGACTGTTGTCAGAAGTGATAATGTTAAGAGAGAACACAGAAGCACTGAGAAGAATCTAAAGAGAAAACTACAGTGATCCAGAAGTAATTGAAAAAGAAAAATGGGGGACAAATCATAGTAGTACTAACATCCAAAAACTCTTCCTTGTTTTCCAGAGTAATTAGGTGGACCATTTTCAGAATTATTTAATTCAGAAGTTGCACAGAGACATATATATATATTTATATGCAAAGCTCATATTTAGGAAAGCATTATAAATCCTCTAAATGTAACAATGAAAATAAAAGTGAATTTACTTGTATATAATAATACAATATGATTCATATACACAAGTAACCTATGGTAAGAGAGTCTGGTAGTCTCTCAGTCTATCTCAAAGAACTGCAACTTTATACAAAGAAGAAACTGCCTTTTAACTGAAGATAAAACATGGTGGGAATCATTTTACAGCAAGAGTAATTTTCTTACTAAAGGAAAGAATGACATGTTGTATTTACTGTCTCTCATGCTTCATCCAAAACACTTTGACAAAAAATACATATTCCATGATTTAGAAGTCTGCCAGTTCATAAGTTGCCATAATGTTAAGTTTTTGTGGTTTTACACTGATGTTTTTAAACATGTAGCTGTGTCATAAGTGATAATCCAGGAAACCCAGACAGTTTCTGTTTGTTTGTTTATTTTTTATGTTATAAGTTGGACTCAATATAATCCTGTCTTTGTGTCATCAACTCTACATCAGACAATCATAGATCATAATGCAGTATTCAGTGCCACAGTTTGCACTGAGGATTAATGCTTTCAGTATCCTGGGACAAAACAATAGCTGAATGGGACTTCTCTTTACATTTTACTTCTTGTCTGAGGGAGGGTGACTGCAGCCACTTCTGTTTAAAATTCTAAACCAGGCCTTTAAAGTAAAGATAGAATGGGAAACGGGCTCCATCATTTAACCAAATGTCATATATTTCCCCCCCACAGAAAAGTTTTTGGCTTTATCTACTGAACTCTTACCTCTGATAGCAGTTGTTGTCTTGGCATTATGCCTGTAGTAAGGGAAAATAGAGAAGGAAGAAAAGAAAGTAAAAAAGAGAAGAAAGTAAAAGGGGTGGAGGGGGAAGAAAAGGAAAAAAGGGGGAAGAGATAAAGAGAAAAAGTAAGAAAAAGAAAAAAAAAAGAAAAAGAAAAAGAAAAAAAAAGAAAAAGAAAAAGAAAAAGAAAAAGAAAAAGAAATAGAAATAGAAAAAGAAAAAGAAAAAGAAAAAGAAAAAGAAAAAGAAAAAGAAAAAGAAAAAGAAAAAGAAAAAGAAAGAAAAAGAAAAAGAAAAAAAGAAAAAGAAAAAATAAATATTTGTAAATGTTTTAGACATACAGTTTATGCATTGGTGAATGGTTCTTTATACATTATATTTATGGGTTATTTGGTTTGTTTTGTGATTTTGTTTCAACTTTTAAGGAGTGCCGTTAATGTGATTAATTAACAAGAATTTATTGGCTAAAAAATCTGCACAGCCAAACATATGTGATTTTTAAAACGTATTTTTTCAGGTGAAACTATAAAATAGGGTCCTAATTAAGCCCTGCTGTTTCCTGAGATTTTGTGTGCACTGCGCTGGGAAGGAAAGTTACATGGAACTTTACTTGATCATGGAAGAAAAATCTGGAGAGTAAATTCAAGCATTCTATTCAGTTTTTAAATATAGTCTTCACTTGAGGGCTACAGTGAATTTATGCCCATGTTAAACATTAAAGCTCTGTTATGGGGCCAAATAAGGGGAAAACTCAAATCAACTCAAACATCACGAGGGTAAAACTTCAGCACCACTGCAGCAGACACCACTAGCACTTCTACATTTGCTCTGAAGGGCTGTCATTGATCACAGAGTTTGTTATTATGACATTCTATTACATGCATTCTCTTCCCATTACTTTGTTAAACTGGGAAGCTTATTTTCTATAATGTAAAACAATTTGTAATAAACATAGTGTATTATAAAAGGGATTTGAAGCTCTGGAATTTGCTTTGCAGGGAACTGAAACTATACTATACTCCACTGAGATCTTAACCCCCTTCAGAGGGAAGTTCTTTATAAAAATTGGAGTAGATGTTTAGCATAATCAATGATTTGCTCAGATTTCTGACAGAATCTGGGTTTGTGTCTCTTGTGAGGTATCTGCATAGTTAAGACTCAGATTTACAAGTACAAACACATCTACTTGAACCCTGTCAAAAAGCACTGCCACTTTAGCAAAGTGCCATAAATTACTATGGAATCCACTGAAAGTGAAAAGCAGAGATTCTGGAATTGCACAGAACCTTTTTTTTTTTTTTTTTTTTAGTAATTCAGGAAGAAACTATTCTATTCCCTGTTAGTAAAGGGTTCAACTTCAACTCACATGTGTGTACTTTTAACAAAAATAAGCACACCAACAAAATTTTTAAATAGCTCTGTTAATGCAAATAGTAAAACATTCTTGTTAACATTTTGAGCTGTAAATCCTGTCTCAGTTATTTTTCACTGAAATACAGAAAAGGAGTCTGGATGAAAATAAATTGTGTACATGCAAATGTCCTTTTATATAAGTTGTTCTGCAGCTGAACCCCTGACTCTTCAATGATTTAGGTTAGAAATGGTATGTGTCATTTGCACATCATTGCCTTTCTCATTCCCCTTACTCCATACATATCATATTTTGGGAAAATGCAAATTATTTCCATTTTCTTTCATGTTCTTATATCCATTTTATCTCTTCTACATAGAACTTCTAGATGCAGATTATGTCCAGGATGCAGCTTTTGGCTTAGAAATTAACAGTCATATAGACTTCATATGGACACTCATCCCCTTTATTTTAATGTTCTTTTTTAAGATCTTTATACCAGTCCTGACCTGATAAAATCTAGGCAAGGCTTCCTTAAGGGACCTCCCATTGTTCATAGTCCTTTTTAGGCACCAAGGTAAGCACCAAAAATCCCACCCCTTGACTTTTCAAGTGTGTCATGCAAAATGCTGCCATCTTCTCTCAACTTGAAGAATGGGACTCGTACAAGAGCACATCACTGAACAATAGCCCTGTGACAGCCAGACACCCTCCTCCACAATGGCGTGCCTTGACTAAAATCTTTGCTGACCCCTTTCAGCACAGTTAAACTTGCCTTGTCATGGTAGCCATGTCAGTGAAAGACATATTCCAATGAATAAAACATTAGGATGTACCTAGTCCATCCAGCTGCACTGGAGAGGCACACATAGACTGCTTTTGCTGGAAGTGACATTTGTAGCGCATGAGAACACACTGAAGAAATAATTTTTCAGTGGATTTCTGAAATCTCTTTACCTATTTACACCAGTAAGTCTTTTAATAGCAAGCTTTTATAATGAGATTGAAAGGCATTTAGCACTCCAAATGTCCTATAGAAACAAAATCCAACTTTAAAAATATTTTTCCAGTTGTCTTGTCTACAGAAAGCCCTCAATGACTGTGAAATATGGTTTTTGCTTAGGTTTTCCCTCCTTTCCAGCAGGTTTTAGGCCTTGGGGTATTGGTATCCAAGTAGTTAAAACTACATCAGCACTAATAGCTATGAGCTCATCTTGTATAAGCACATTTTTAGTTAAACACCGCAATCTTGGAAAAAAATGTTAGTGTGCTTAAACAGCCTGGCTCAGAATAGCTCACAATATGACGCATACCACAGGAAATAAAGTGGTATGAGGCACCTACAAAATATTTTTCAAACAAGTCATTGAAGCTGTAAGCCCCATGCCTCAGCTTTAGGAAGTCACTTATTAAGAATCAACACCAGCCGTGCCAAGCTAAGCTCTTGCTCTTGGTGATTTTCCAATTGAATATTCAGGGCCCTGTCTCAGTCTTGTTTTCAGGGAAGTACATGCCTGGAATGCTAGCAAGCTATTTGCTGGAAAAAATGCCCACAACAGGCCCAATGTTGATCACATTAATGCATTTGAGTGGGTATAGAGTGCAAATGATTGAAAGTGCTTCCAGATCTTGGTTGCCGGGGACAAAGCAGGCTCTGTTCTCTGATCTGATGGTCATTTTTTTCAGCGGAGGATGTGGTGCAGGAAGAGGGAGCAGTGCCAATCTCTGTCTAATGGCTCCAAACAGGGCCTGGGCCTGGCTCTTTGGATGCTGATGAGTGGGAAATGAAACACAGATGGGTCAGATGGGTAAGGAGAGGGGGGATTACAGGTCAGGCCAAAGAGTTGGAATAAATTAAGTGCTTATGAGGTACAGAATGGCACATTGTTAAAGCAAACAGACAGGGAAAAAACATTTCAGCATTGTTAGGCACAGTGTGCAGAAAAAACCATCCCATCTTCCCAGACCCCTTTTGCATGTCACATCCTCATTGGGATTGCTGCCTGCTTGATATAGGAATTTCTTTCTTTAATGTGGGTACTTGAAGGCTGTGGTGCTCTGCAGCACCCAAGAGGAGGTGATTTTCCAGTAAACTCTTCAGATGTCATTTACTGGGAGGAATACTTTGGCCCATGCTCCTGATCATAAGATAGCCAGCTTCCTAACACCCTAGAGATTTCCAACAAAAGAGTAGGCAGCCACCTACACCTACACTTCGGGGAAAATAAGTGACAGCAGGAGTATTTTGTGCATTCTCAAAATGCTGAGTTCATGTTTGTGTTTATTGCTTTCAAATCTTTGCATCTGTATGAAAGAAAATTATTTGTGTTGAAAGAACATTTCTGAAGGATTCTGGTTGATAAATAAAACTGTGAGATTTTCCTGGAAACATGCAACAGCAATTTTACCTCTTATACAAAAGAAACTCCCTCACCACACTGACATAAAAAGTGTTTTTATTAAATAATATGGACAGAGGTTCACTGCACTTATTTTTGGCATCTCTATTCCATACATAAAAACCAAAAATGGATTGCCGAACTCCCAAACTCTCCATCTGCACAGATGTAGGGGGCAGAAATTTGAAAACTATCACATTAATAAAACTTGAAAGAGAAAGCCATGCCCATGACTTTAAACTAAGCTTTCACCAGCTATTTTTCTTCAGTCTTTAAGTTCAGGTACTTTCCTGACCTATGAGTCTGACAAAGAAGATTAAGTAGGACAGGTAAAATAAATTCTGGTCCTTCAACACAGCATGGCTAGGAATCAGGTGGGAGTCATCACAATGTGTTACACCTGTGTGTCCAAATTGAGATCAAAGCTATAAAATGTCTGTGCTACTAACAGAATGGCTAAAAGAAGTCCTGAACACCATGCAAGGAACCTCTTAAGTCCTTTTAGGCACAGATAACCAGTTGTCTTTTGAGCAGCACAAATGGCTGGATTATACATTTTCCCCTCTTCCATCAGTTTTCACATCATAATCCACCTGAGGTGTTGCCCATTGGTAACATCTCAGAATGTCTCAGTATCTCTCTTCTTTTCCTCCTTTCCCAGATGATAGCCCAGACTTCTGTCCTACATGTGCTGATGAGTGAGACAGAAGACATGTCTGAGGCCAACTGGATACCAGAGCAGATATTGTGGAGTTCACAGCTTTTTAATGGCTGGAAGCACTGAGGGGAGGGAAAGACATTAGACCACCTGGAGTCTTTGACCCTTAATCATCCATTCACCATGAGAAAACTTGAGTGACATTTGTAATTTTAAGGCAATGCTTTATTGAATTTGGTTCAGGCTGATTGCAAGAAGTATTGTGAGTGCAGCATCAGGAGATCTAAAGAAACAGATATATTGATGGTTAGGATTTTACAGGAAATAATGTCCAAAAGAATTAAGGCAATAGAAATAAAAATAATGGAGGAAGAAAAATAAGAAACACAACAAGTTGGCGAAAGTAAAAATGGAAACAAGGTTATAAGAAACTGTCTTCATAAAGCAAAAAAACCAACAGTCTTCTGGGGGAGGAGAAAGGGAAGTCAGGGCATGGCAACATTCAGATGAGAAGCTTTCCAGAAAGGTAGCCTGCTGGAGGGACAGAGAAGATAATTTTTAAAAATTGCTTTCTGAAATTCCCTGCTCCTTCCTGATCAAGAGAGGGGGCTTAGATTTGGTAGGAAGAACGGAGTAGGCACCAGACCTGTCTGAAAGACTGGTATTTACACAGTCAGAAGGGAATCAGGAGAGCTCAGGCTGGAATGCAGCATGCCTTGTGCTCCTATACAGTACCACACTGTCTGAGCTCTGCAGTGTTTCTCACAGCCAATGGGAATGATTTCTTTTCCTTTTACTTACTGTTCTGGGCAAGCGGCAAGACGTATAGCAAGACAACATGCAAACCCATGGATCTCTCTGTCTTTCAATTTCTGTTCAAGCTAGATAACTATTTTCTAAATAACTGCAATAGGCCTTTTCTTCACCAAAACTCTCTAATTTAAAGCAGCATTTCCAGTAGTTTCAGTCCTAGCTCAGACTGAAAGGAGATTCAATTTTAGAAAAAAAATCATAGGATGAAGGGACTATATCATATTTGCAAAGAATAAAAGTGCAAGTGAAAGTTAAACCAAAGCATGAACCATTGCAAATGCACTTTGCCATAGCCCATCACCTCTTGAAATATTTAATATAAGCACCTATTAGTAAGACACTTACCCAACTTTCTTGCCTGACCCTGACCATCTGACATCCTCACAAGTCATTGCCTAGTGCAGGGTGAATGGCTTGGCTGAACAATCCCAGCTGTGGTTATACCCTGTCCGTGCAGGACACATCCTTGGGCTTGGGTCATCTTTCAAGCAGGAACAGGCAGAAGTGTCCATCTAAGTAGTCTTGCAGAAAGCACACTCAGAAATGTGTGCAATTAAAAATGACAAAATTTAAATTATGATCAGAAGAGCCCTAAGGCAGTGTAGACATAGGTTCTGTAGTCTCGGAGAAGGTAAAATGTGCCCTTGTGATCCTACAAAAGAAATTTCGGCAATGAGAGCTGCCTCATCAGAGTATGGCATTCAGTGGTAAGCATCAGAATTACAGGGAGGGAAAGTGAGACCATTTTGTATGGCTGAAAATACAGTCTGAGCATTGAAAAGAAACTCATTTCACCTTGCTTCAATATCTCTGACCTGGCTGTTCTTCTGGCAAATAAGGACTTTTCTAGGAAGAAACATGACTGAATTCCTCCTCACCTTTGAGGACAAAGTTTTCCTTACTGAGCTGGAAAGTTCAATGTAGAAGGAAACCCACATCAGAGCTAAATTTGTCCACTGCTCAGAAGCACCTCTTGGTTTAACAATAAATTATACTGTTTATTATTAGGTAAAGTATTATATCTTATTGGGAAGCTGCTGTTAATGTCCCTCTCAGGATTCTTTATAAAACCTTTCCAGTGGTTTCAAATGCTCTTAAGTAACCTAGACCTCAGAAATTAAAAAAGCTTTCCATCTTCCAGAGCAAATGTAGATTTTTAGCTTTAATATTTATTCATGATGAATTCATGATATTAAATAGCCAACCCCTAAATGACTCACTAAGATAATGAGAGGTATTAGGTACTTAGGGTGATGGAGCCACTTAGGTAATGAAGTGAAAGAACCTAGATGGAAAAATAGATCTGAGTCTCAAAACCAGTGGTTTGTGAGGAGTGTTTTTCTAAATAAGAAGGGTAACTCAGTATGTAAAAACAGCAATGGAAAGGGAATCTGGTCCAACTTATGCAAAAAGCCTCACTCTTCAGTATTTGCTAATTCTCAACCCTGCCTCTCTGGCCTTTACTTTTAGAACAAGGCTTCTTTAACTCCTGCTGATGCAATAACTAAAAGCAGGGCTCAGCCTTGATGTCTGGTGTAAAACTGGTGCTGTGCTGCTAATGTGCACCATTGTATGGCAGTGCAAAGAGTGAGGTCCCCATACACTAAGCACCCTTATAGGAAATTATTCCATTATCTGATACATGTCACAGAGGATTTCCTCCTATGTAAAACATTGACACAAATTGCTGAGCTACAAGATTTATCCATTTACTGTGCCACATTTTTCATAGGATTTTACCTTCTTGCACACAGACATTACTGCACAAACTTATTTCAGTACAAAGAAAATTAATTTTAAAATATAAAAAAATCAGTATAGCACTTATTCTGTCAAGAAGTGTTTTTCCTAGAGTGGGAGTTTCTTGAAGCAGATTTGGCTGAATACAGTACATTATGACCTTTGGAATAAAATGAAAAGCCTGTGGGACAATACCAGATTTTGGCAGGATACAGTTGTCGCTTTTCAGTTTTCACTTCAGCCACTGGCCAAATGCCACACCACAGCCTTGTTCTAACAGTGTAACTCACACCACAACCATCACCATCCCAGGTCCTGAATGTCCTATGGCAACCACCACCTACTGTGAAATAAAACATTACCTGTCATCTCTTGCTGCATATTCCTCATAGAATAGTAGTAGAGGTATTCTGAATGTACAAGTTGTAGATGCATCTGAAATATTCATGTAGTTCCACTTTTGCATTCTGTGTTCAGGATTTCGGCTCCCACTTTGCCTTTTAAGTTTTCAATATTGTTTTGATGGATAGACTGTCTGTTACAGAGAACTACGAATAAAGAAAAAAATTGTATTCTTAAGGATTAATTTTACTTCTTTTACATGCTCATCTGAGTGTCTTGCAATTTATGAAAATATCACTCCAAAGTTCTGAACGCAGCATTCATTACAGAAGCACAGAAAACCTATCCTTGGAAATTCCTAATAATCTTTAATCTCGAAATTGTACAACCGTTCCACAGAACACGCTCTCTCTCTGGCTGCTACTTTCCCCAAAAACATTAGGCTAATAACTTTTAGGGAGTTCTGAGTTACTGTGGAACAAGTTCCAAGGATCTTACTCAGATTTTACTCAGATACAACTCAGAAAATTTCTCTTGGAAGGACAAGAGCTATCCAGCTTATGTTAAACCAGAATGAAAATCATGGGACTTTCCTGGAGTTATTAAATTATTTTCCCTTCCTCATTGTGGTACATTGCTCTAGGTACATAGAAGAGGTCAGCAGTTTTCAGTTATATGCAGTTTTGGTGAAAAGCACTCATAAACAAGTTCAAAAAGTTGTCTCAGGCTTTCTAGCAGTGGAGTTTTCTTTACCTTCTGGTAGGAATATGAGTACCAGGAACCCAGAGGGCTGCAGGCAGCTCATCAAGACCTGCAGCTTGAGAAAAGAGCAGCTGCCAGCTACTGACTTCAGGATTTGCTAGGCATACCAAAAGATCCATTATTTTCCTCACCAGACAAAATCTACCATCCAACCTGAGAAACAGCAGGAAAAAGGGACCAGGTACAGGTTTGTACTTCCTGTGCCACATCCAGTATATTTGGTCTTTTCTCACACTTTGATGAAGATGATATGTGTAATTATTGGCTTGCCAATATTTTCTAACTTAAATTAATTCCAGAAAATTAATTAGTTGATGAATAACTAAAGGAAGTAGTGGATAGGACTCCAACCTCTGGCTGGTGTACAGGTGTCACATGAGAAAGATGTGCAAACAGATGAGGATTAAGATGATGAAGATAAAAAAAATTTCTGTCTCAATATTGCAGAATAAAATTATGAACTAAAAACCTTTACATCTGGCAGAAGGCATTGATGGAAATCATTGGAGAGATATCAACAGGGAGGAAGGTTGAAGCTCAAGGTGCAAAATCAATAAAAATCAAAGATATGATCTAATAACAAGGGATTTTCTCCCTATGATACATTTTCAGAAATGTTGATTATTAATATTGGAGAATAATAATGGGTTGTTACACCCTTTGTCTTTAAGGCTGCAGTACCAGAGGGATCAGGAGTCCATGAATATTCTGCCTTGATTGATCATATTCTAAAACGTGGCAGAGTTAATTGTCGTTTCTCATGTGGCCGAAAAAAGGGAAGCAGCAGCAGTGAGCACACTGTCAGGTGTGCAGTACCAGTCCTTTGCCAGCATAGTTTCACTAAAGTTCTGTTGCACTGGTATAAAACTTGTGCAAAGCGTTGAAAGCCATGCCTAATATATCTACCTCTCTTGCTTGAAAATCAATATTAGCAAGGTTTTCCAGACGTTGTAGTGCCTGTACAAGCTGCTTTTCTTGGACCACTCTTGGGCTACACAGGATCACTGCAGAGGAGGAGGGGAGCAACTGCTCAGATCCACCCCGAGGCCTGAACTCTGTTCCCCAGTCAGCGCCGTGCTCTGATTTATAACCTGATCCAAGAATCCTACCTACAATGCAGCTATATCAACACCTGCATCCTGGGAAAACAAATGCTTTTTAAGGTGAGATTGTTGGGGACAAATAAGCTGCAAAACATAAATATGGCTCAGAGCCAGGCCCAGCAAAGGGCATCGGGCACTGCAATGCTCAGTGTTGCTGGTTTCAGAATTAACTATTAAAGGGATCATTAAAATGACACGTAAAATCAGCCTGTTGCTGTGAGGTGCTAAGTGCTTCCATGGAAATGCTTTAAGGGAGCTGAGCCTTCTCTGCATCTTATAAGATTGGACCCATATTTTCCAAAATGTGATGAAATGATGCATTTTTTTTTTACATTTTGACAAATCAATTTCCTGAATGAGTGTTGAGTTCACAGAAGGGGCAGCACATGTTGCATTCCATTAAAAAATTTTACTAACCATTTTTTCTTTTTCAGATGATGTGTATGGTGTGCTGTGAACACCAAAAATTAAAGCTAATTTATTTATAATTAAAAATAAGGAAATGAGGCTAAGCAGCAAGAAGCAAGAGTCTGGAAAGTGTGGAAGTATGTTCTGTATTCATTACTTACTACAGAAAGAAAGATATAGAAAGGTACTATTTTTGTTTCACTCGATAATCTCAAAGGGACACCAAATAAATTGAGGGTGACTGAACTATTAAAATTGCTTATTTAATGGCTTCTTTCTTACTAGGGGAAAAACTTTTCAGTCTGTTTAGACTGAAACAATCTAGGTGGAAAAATCTGGTCCCATAGATTTGTTTTGGCGCCAGCTATAAACCCCTCTGCCTCAGCTGCTTCATGTTGATTTTATTTAGTTACGTTTCCATCAAGATGAACATGACAATTTCAGTGGAGACCATCTCTAGATATACCTATAGATAGGTATTTGTCCTTATATATAAAACTATTTCAGGCTCAGTGGTTGTCTATCAGATCTAACTATGTTTGGTTTCTACCATAATCCAAGCAGTGATCATACCCCTAAAGTAGACATTCACTTAAATATTTCTCTCTTTAGGGAAATACTTTGGTCTCTTTGTACAAACAAAATGCCTAAGGTGGCTTGGAAAAAGGGTCTGGAGAAGTTCTTTACAGGGATGCTAATACAGGGTGGAAGGAAGATTGCTGTGGAGTGAGGAAAGACAAGGAGGAGACAAGCTGGATTTTTAGAACAGAGGAGGGCAATGAAAGGGACCCTAGGAAACAAGGGGCTGCTTTTCAAGTACCTAAAGTGGGGTTTTCCTTCTGGCTAAATTGGTGCATAATTTTTCTCTGTATTTGGGGAATACATGGCTCCTAGCTCAGGTTTCATTTTATAAACATACTGTAATCTCAGCAGTTATTATATCTTGCACTTACTTTATGCTTAGAAAAATTAGATGATTTGTTTCAGAGAATCCCAAACATGTCTGCTAGAGTTTCATTAGCCAAAGGACATGGATTTTACTAGGTGCTTACTAATAAGATGACTGAGTAGTTCCACCAAAAGATCAAACAAGACCAAATATTTAATATGCTTCTATCCATAGGCTGGTTTTCCCAATCTGCAAAAACAGAAAGAGGAAGAGTTTTTCATATTGCTGCAATAACTATAATCACTGTTAGAGTTTATCTTTTCAAGTACAGCCACATTATCTCTTCAATTTTAACCATTAATTTGAATACAATATATAGTGTCAGCTTTCCAAACTAAAGTGAATGGAATTGTTTCAATGGAATGAAAATTCAGGAATTTTCCAAACCAGAAGGACAGGATGGAAATACAATATCGAAATCTGAGAAAGTTAGTAAGGTTTAGCTTAGTAGGAAATATCTTATTACCAGAGGGAGATTTAAAATTGCCTCAGTAAAACAGAACTGCAGGAGCCATTTCTTTTAAAAAATATGTCACAGTCAGTAGTCATGAAAAAGATGATTTATTGTAGGATTCTATGCCTAAGTTTAAGGTGTTCTACGTGCTTTTCCAAATAGAAGCATATTTAAGCAAGTGCTTAATTTCAGAATTGAACTAGTGCCTTGGAAGGTCTAAGAGGACACTCCTCAAGCCTGTATTTATCTACCCACTTTCAACAACTTAGCATAGACATACTTAAAATAGGAGCCTTGTCATCCTACTCTCTACTGGGAGATTTACTGAATATAGACGAAGTTTAGGGTGAAGTAGCCTTCACATTAAATTCTTAGGTTCAGTGGGATGAATCCAGCTCAATCCTGAACTGAATCTAATCTAAATAAATGGTCCTTTTGCTTTCAAGCCGCTTCATTGAGAAATGTGGGAGAAAACCGAGTTCACAGAACGATATGAAATCACCTGAAAAATGTGAAAACAGAAGTAAGGTGATACAGTCTCCAATAGTTAACATATTTGTCTGGAAAATGATAAAATAGGAATAAAAAATTCCACCTGAGGGGATTCAAAACTTCCTGCTTTTTGTTTATCAGATTATGGTCTCAGCCACTGCAGTAAAGGCCGTGGCAAGCCAGGATAAGACCACAGCACATTCTTCCTCATGAAGCTATGACATTCTTCAGAGAAGAATTTAATGTTTATAGGTCAAAGAGAAAATAAGGAGATATCTTGTTATTGTGTTGCTCTGTGATTACAACAGTCATCTATAATGGGAGTTGTAAGCTCTCATCCTTGCTGGCCATGCTCATTATGCTTTTCAAATTTAGTGAGACTTTAATAGAAAATTAGTCTGTCCCTAGTAGAAATGGGAGCGCTGATGTCCTGACTTGTGCACTCACTGCAATTATTGCTCACATGTTGTAAATTTGTTTTTTAATAGCAACATGTAACAAAAGGATTTGTACCTAAGAGTGACTTAGCTGTAAATGGAAATTTTCGCGTTTGACTTGAACTTGAGTTAAATGCTACATCCCTTGTAAATCTGCTCTCTGATTATCATATGGGTGTCACATGTTAAAGAAATAAGAACTTATCAGAATGCACCATGTGAATGTTGGCATAATGCAGCAGTTGGAACCTGTGTCAAACCTGTAGCTCTCTGGAAAATTGGGATGCAGCTGGATCAAATTGAAACAGACCAATCATTCTGTGTCTCAGAGATATGACTGACAGTCAAGACAATGAAATTCAGAAAGCATTTTTTTTTTTACAACAGATGGTTCTGAATGTTTTTCAGTCAGCTAAGGTAATTAGAAACCTAAGCTTCATTGAAACATTTTCCTCATCTAAGAGATGATGGAAAAACCAATGTAATAATTTCTGACTGATCTGAGACTAAAAAGCTTGCATTATTAGCTGGCAACCCCCTGGTGGGGGGTGGGGCAGTCAGGATGATAAAAAAAGCATGATCCATATGATAAAGCTAAAAATCATTATTAGCAAAACAGTTGGCTTTTGATAGGCAACAAAAACTTTAACTTAAGATTGAAATTTCCCAAAGACATTATCTGACACTTTAGTGAGAGGTTTCAAACCATTGTAAGAAAAGGAAGAATAGGAAAATTGCTAAATGATCTAAAAAATCCACAGCTCACATACAAATGAAAGATCCTCTTAGCCTAAAATAGACAATGATGTTTATTGCTCTGGGAGTAACAAAAAAGAACTACTAGTGTGTATTCATTTGCTAGCCATTTAGATCTAAAAAGAGATAAATCTCTACCTGTTTTAAGTTCTTAAGATATCTATCTATCTGTCTGTCTATCTATAAAAGGCAACAACTTTCCTCTGCCTGTGAGAGGAGGCATATTGGGGAACATGGATAATGCCAAATAGCTTTCAACAGGGTACCCTAAGAAAAACAGAAGGTATTTGTTCACACTCAACAATCCCTTTGAGAAATATTGTTTCTGCAGACTACCATTTGGGTTTTTTCCAGCCCCTGAGGGGTTTGACTGCAAAATATAACATTTTTGTTGGTAGGGAGGATACAAAAGACTATAAACATGATGTTTAACTATGAGAAGAAAAAGTTATATTGCATAACCAGAAGCTTTGGAAAACATGGATCAGCTGAGATAAATCTGAACAAGCAGAAATGTAACTTCTATATGAAGACAATTATATATGTGTGTACGACAGTAAGTGGTAGGTCACCTCAGAGCTGGGGCTTTTAATGGCAGGCATGTTTTATAACATGTGAAATTGAAACAAAAATATTTGAAAATATGATTCATGCACACACTCTTAGTCTAACAGCCTAAACTGACTACCTGGGAATGTTACAGTGCAAAGTTACTGAACAGACATGAGAAACCGAAGCAAAGAAGCTCTGATCCTGAAACACCATGGCATGAGGAGCAGCATTAAATTCTTAGAAGGTGTTGCAATGGGCTATTGACTTGGTCTTCATGTAACAGCACAGCTGAAACTGGAAACCAGTGTTTTATCCATCATAGATTCTAACCAAGAACAATTTATCTGCTTAAATCTTTGGCCTTGATCAATGGTGAAAAAAAATTGTCGTGCTTTTGTTCATGTGAGGCTTAAACTGCCCATAAAGTTGTCCTCACAGCTAGAAAGTGGCCCAGAAATACTCACCCTATAGGGAATATTCTTTCAGTTAAAAATGGCTGACTTGCACAGCAGTCTGACAATCACTCTTTCTAGAGGACTCAGCAGAAGTGATGGGATCAACATCTCTTGACAGTATATAAAAGGCAATTGTGGCAAAAGGCACATATCCTTTATCACAAAATATGGTTCAGTGTCTGGCCACACTTTGTGAAAATAATGCTGTAACTGGGGGGAGAGTGAACATGAACAGAAGTAGTGAGCAGTACAATGCCTGACAATCTTAAGAAGTTGGCACCTTAAAAGACCCACACAGAAACAGTGACATGTTTTCCACCTGTTTGAAAGGGGAAAATTAAGATACCTTGTAGGCAATGATCCTAAGAGTTGAGGCATAAGATATGAAAGTAAAAAAAAAAACAAGAGTAGTGCTATCTTCTGAAAGAAATTATCTTTATTATTTGGACAGCCTCAGTGAGCCTTAAGTGCCTCACAGACCAGCTGAACATCCTCTGTAATTTTAATTATTTTATTGATCACTCTTATATGCAGTGGTGTATTAAGCAATAATATTTTTAAGCGATCTTATTCCATACCTTGACTTCACAGACATCAGGCCTCGAAAAGAGTGTGAGTAGGGTACTGTGAAGTTCTCAACATTGTATAGCAAAGGCAGTTAGACTCAAATACAGAAAAAATGGGTTTTATGAAACCTTCAAGTCAGAAATTCAGAACAGTGTTCACTGCATGTGAGCGAATTAAAAAAAAATCTTTTTATTTGGATCTTCTGGGGATGGCAAAAATGAGTTTATCTGCTTTTCAGTTCCTGTAACATCAGCAACATACACTTATGAAATATACAATTTCATGATTTCTAGGCTTGGGATGCAGAACCTGCCCAAACACCCTCTGGAGGAATTGAGTGTTCTCTAGAAAGACTTTGTACAATGCCCTCTTTTCCATTAAAACAAGTATATAGCCCCAGAATACTCAATTTGTCCTGTGAATTATGCAGGGTTAATCTGAGGATTTTGCATCTTATCTGCCTTGTTTCAAAGATTAAGCACTATGCTCTGTTTTGCTTGGGTCCTCTGTATGTGAGGGGTATGTGGGAAATGGGAGCACATCCCAATACAGGAAGTGCATGCATCATCAGCAGAAAAGGAATATGATCTCTATGGGGCAACTTTACCAAAAGCACAGGAATACCAAATCCTCAGTCAACTACTTTCTTCTCCTTGTTAACTATCACTGCATCAGAGCTAAGTGGAAGCAAGCAAATACAAACCCTTGTTTTGGCATAAACATAATTTCAGCTATAACCATTTTAATTTACTTGCTTCCTGTCCCATTACAGCAATACATGTTCTTCGTGAGCCAGGTGTTCACACAGGGAAAAGGAGGCAGAAAGTCTTGCAACTCTTAAGACTGCAGGCACTTTAAGAATAAAAGGCATAGATTTTCAGATTTTATACATTCTAAAACCTTCCACAAACAAACATAGCTAACACAATAGCACAAATACTTTTACTTCCTCTCAGTATCATTTTACAACTTTCAGCTTATGGAAATATTTGTCCAAGTTTGGTTCAAATAGTCCTTCAGGAACTTTTTAATAGTCTAATGAAATCCTGAGAGGAGAGGGTAGGCAGGCTATTACTCCAATCCCTCTTTTAAAAAAACACCTTTTGTGTGGAATTTGTGTGCACCCCTCCCCAGAGGTGCAGAATGCAATAAAGATAAGAAGGACTACACCTTGCAGCACAGATCCATGGGGCTGTATGAAAAGGGCTGCACAGTTACCAGCTGTCTGCCCTGGTCTCTTTCTGGAGAACAGCTGGAAATGCATTCTCCAGAGATTGCATCTGGCTGGATTCCTCTGCACTCAAATCCCATTGATCTGGTTCCGTCCTAGCCCTCTGTACTTGCAGTTCAAAGAACAGAGAGGTCTGTAAAGAAATTATTGCCACATTGTTCAATCGGCCACAGTGAGCAATATATAGGATTATAATTAGGAACACATTAAGGAAAACAGCTCAGTGGAGATAAGCTGTTTGACTGCATACACTTTTTGATGAGGGCTTAGTGCCAACCCCAGAATAAAAAAGATTAAATGTTTGTTACCAATTCTTTTGAACTGCTGGCAGAACATGTGGTAAAGCATTTTTGGTTCAAATTAAAAGCATCCTAGGATAAAAATAACCCTGTTCTGTTAGACCTTTCCAAGTGAAACCATTTGTAAGCTGATTTATTGTCTTTTCCTTCACCTCCTTCCACCAGCATGATTAACATATGCATTTCTGAATCACATGTAAGCCTGGACAGGTATTTGTCTTGTTACACATCTGTGGAACAAATGCCAATACAAATTGTATACAGAACAGATGTGGATTTTCAAAGTCTCGGCAAATTGTATTTGACCAAGTGCATAGATAAAAGTTTTATTTATCAAACAAGTTTTATTGTTTCTTTCCGGTGGAGACAGCTCTATGAGGAGTCAGCAGTCTGCAGGTGACAGTATTGATGCAGACCCATGGTAGATGAGGCAGACAGGCTTATAATCAGGGAAAAACCTGTAGGAAGTGAAACTACCAAAGAAGAAAGCAGATATCTACTAATATCCTTGTGAAATGCTTATAACTGTGTTTTGTGATGTCTATTTTTTATATCTGGGAGTTATTATTTTTAGAATTCCTTTTTCAGCCTCTAGCAGATTTTAAACTGGCACTAAGTCTTCCAGAGAGGCTGGAATTTGACAGATTCATGTTATGTTCATGGAGCCTCCCACAGAAAGACAGGTTTATGATGTTACTCCATGTAAATCACTGGGGCTGAGGGAAAGAGCTACGTTCTCACTCACATCCTCCTGCACATAGAAATGCCATTTTTTACATCATTTTTGAGCTCCATTTTTAGTGAGCTGCCTAAAGATATGCAATTGAATAGGTACTGATTGCCTGGGCTGGAAAGCATATGTAATAACATTAACAGAAATATCCACAGCAGACTGTTCAGCTCTGTTGAAGAAACAGAGGTTGGAAAAAAAAGTCAGGGAATTTGTAACAAGAAGATGGATTTAGGAGGCTAAAAACATAAAGTGATCTTACATTCAGAACATATTTCTTCTTTTGGGGAATCTAGTCTAATAATATTAAATGCTTTTAAGCAGTGCTATTTTTACAACATGTGGAACTTCATGGAATTTCTTCAACTCCCATCTATTTGGGATTTAGAGAATTTGTGCTAGGTCTAACATATCATAGGAACACATTTGTACAAGTGAGGAGCAGTCACTTCATACATCCTGTAGTCAGGAGACAGCAGCCTGTTGTAGGGACAGACCTCCAGGAGGTTGCTGACCAAAACTGCCAATTGCTTTGACAGAATCAACTCTTACTCATTACTTTATCAAGGAAAATCCAATTGAATTCACTGAAAGAATGCAAAGGACTGCAGAAACTGACATGTATTTTCTGAAGTCTGCCAATTTTTTGAGATCACTGAAAGTTGCAGTAGATGACATGAAATTATTTTAAGAAGAGAAATAGAATATATGGGACTTAAATTGAGCAGCAGACATTGGCATTGAAATATTTACTGTAGTAGATGAGTATGGTAATCATACTCAAGCTTTAGGCCAAAACTTTTGTTAATTACAGGCAGAGCAGAGTCAAACTTGGTAAGGAGCTCAAAAGAACAAAACAGGATATATCAGCCTGGGGTCTGGCCTGAGTCCCAAATGCAGAGAAGGACTGCTTTGGTAGCAGAATTCAGGAACCAAGACCCATCCTACCACGAGCATCTGCAGTTCCTTGGCCAAGAGGCATTCTTTTGCCTCAAGGTGGGATCCTGATTCCCCATTTCCTGCTTCTGTCTTTTTGAAATAAAGCCCTAGTTACATGCTCCCCAGGTTTACCCACATACTTCCTTTGAAGGCACAAACAGCCCATGCTGCAGTTCTTATCAGCAGCCTGTGTCTGCTGGGAAGTGTTAAGAGAAAAAGTCATACAGACTCGATGATTTGATTTACCTGGCAAATAGCATACTCATGTTTGGGGGATAGAAAGAGATGTAATGTGATTAGAAAGAAATGTAATATTAAAGTGTTCATATGCCATATATCCAGAAGGTCAGTAAAAGGAATAATGAAAATCAAATTCAACAGCCTCTGGTACTGTGGCTGCAATGGTAACATTGCTGCAAGATGATGATAACAAAAAAGTTTAGACGTGACTCTTGCAAAAAGGGTAACAAAATAAAAAACAGGAAAAAAGAGGAGACTGACTTCTTAAGGAAGGAAAAGAAGAAGAGAGAAGAGATCTGGCACTCACCCAGTGAAGCCCTTATGAAAATTACAATTTTAGAATTATAGTTTAGAATAAATTTTTTATTTGAGAAATTTTTTTAAAGGCAAATGAGGAGTAGCTTTAGAATGGAGAGTAAAATAAATTTTTTTCACTTAAGAATGGCAAAATGTTATTGCAAAATTAAAATTAATTTATAATCTCCAATGCTAAAGTGCCAAAAATAAACTTGTAAGCTAATTTTCTTCTTAGATACACAGCAGAAAACACACATTTAATGTACTGCACAGGGAAAATTAAATAATTATTCCTTTTTATAAAAAAACTAACTGAAAGGTTAATATATTTTTGGGTCGTCTTGTTCTTTTTTCATCTCTGAAATCCTTTCTTTCTGACCCCATCACCTAGAAAATATCCCAAAATAAGATGCATTTATTCATTCTCAGTTTTAGAATACTTGGCACCACTCCTATTCTTCAGAGAATCAGCTAAAAAGCAAAATAAAACACCTTCAAAGCAACCACATCACACAATTTTTTCTCTTGGCCTCTATACATACCTGCCTACCTGAGGAGCCTGATTATCCATTGTCTTGCTTGTATACATCCTCACTCAAAATTATCCAAAGGAATTGCAAGATGAGAGACAGACACCACTGGTTTGGGTTTCCATTTGGCACCCAATTTGCACTCACCTTTCCAAAGGAACAAAGAGCTATGGATTTGCAACAATTAAGGTGGAACTTCACAAGTGTTTTCTTCACAAGCATCAGTCCCTCCCAGACTCTCCCTGTCTCCATCTTCCCTTCAGCATAGCACTCCTTGGCCATGAGTGAGCACACCCACTCCCCAAGGAGTTCTTCCTGCAGACTCACAAACCAGACCAGCTGTGAGGCCAGGACAGGCATGAAGTGCAGCAGCTGGGTCTGGGGATGGAGAATGAGGGTGCATTAGGATTGATTCTGGCTATCCTGCTTCTGGATGCAAGCTGACTTCTATTTACACTAAAAGAGCTTTGTATTGGGATCTGCTGTCCTTCCAGTGAAATACTCTAGCCAAAGCACAGCTGTCATGAGTGGCAGTCTCCTCAGAGGCCATTAGCAGTAAAAGAGAGATAAGGAAAATGTCTCCCAGCCTCATTTCTCTTGTCCCACAATACCAACAGAACTTGCCAGCTGAGAATGAGATGCATTTAGATGGCTTTGTGGAAGTTGTGGACAAGACTGCTAGTTGATAAAGCAGATGGTGGGCTTCTTAGACATGTCTTTTACCATATAACACATATTAGACTACACTAAGTGAGCAAACAGTCCTAACCAGATGAAGAACACTAGAAAAAGCTAGACCACTTGGAAAGCATGCTTAGAAGGTTTTGTGAACAGTGACACTTGGCAGTGTTTGCCTGGAGAGGTCTCACACTGTGTTATCATAGCTTGATTTACAATTTTTCTCACCAACATTTTCTACCCTTTCTCTTTCTTAAGAGAAATTGTGGTTTTTATCCAAATGACCATAGAGAGTCACTGTGCATGCCACAGTAACTGCATCTCTTACTCAAGAAGTTTCTGCTCTTGTTCATTGCTGCACAAATTATGTGTTCCCCACTAGATTCCATTAACCTTATAGGAGTCAACTATAAAGTTGTTCAGACCCTAAAATAGATGCAGCCATAAAAAGGTGTTTAATCCAAGAAAATAGGGAGCATTTCTGAGCCAAGTTTGTGTTATGCTTAGTGCTCCTTTGTGTGTTTAGGATAGCACAACCATCAAAGGACATGTTTGCAGCCAAGGCAGAGGACCTCAGGAGTCCAAGCAGGGAGGCTGTTTGCACATCCATAGACACTAATTTAATAAATCTGTGCTGTGCTGTGCAGTTTCAGAACTCTCCTCACAAAAGAGCCTCCATGAAAACCATGGGCACACATGCATGCCTTTGGCCTGGTCTCCCTGCAGCTCCTGCCTGCCTGAGGCTGGCAGGCACTCAGCAAAAGCCAGGCTTTGACTTAGCTCCTCTCCAAAACAAAGAATGGCATCTTCAGTGGCACCTGTCCAAGAAAATTCTTGGGAGGCAGGACATTTCTGGGATGATGTGGCACAATTTCCTTCCAGTTTCCCTTTTGCTCCCAAATGCCACTAATTTATTGCAGGCTTTCATCAGCATGGAGCCACTTCCCTGCCATCTCCAGCTCAGATGCTCTAGTTAGTCAGTAGGAAAGAAAATCCATGGCCCTCTTCCTTCCCAGTCCATCCTGTCCCACTTTCTTTCTGTCCATCTGGTCTCAGCAGATCACTGACTGAGGAGCTCCTGACTCTTTCCCTTGGGTAATCCAAAATATTGTCCAGCATCAAGTTAATGAAGGAGATTATGGAAAACTTATTCTTCATCTTAAGTGCTTGTGGAAAGTCAGTGGAATATGGTTAATGCTGTGCAGTGCAACTGTAGGAATTTACTAAAATATGAAGTCCTGAAATAAAATTCTTACTACATGGAACCCAGATCAAGTTACCTGAGCCCTTCCAAAAACAACCTCAAGAAAATGTTGTTAATAGAAGACACCCAGAATATGATAAATAAATAACTTCTAAAAATTGTTTGAATGAAAAAGCTCAATGCATCTGCAGGAAATGGTTCAGATAACTTGGAGAAGCCCCAGCCTTGCTGAGTAGAAGTCTTGGCAAGTTTCAGGATCTTTTCATATTATTGTTGGCAGGCCACAGCCTACAACCATGATACCTTCAATTGCTGGGGTACCACACTTCAGAAAGTTTTGTTATGGCTAATTGAGTATCAGGCACAGAAAAGCCTGTTTATTCTTTATTTTACAGTAACATTAATAGGGAAATAAGCATGTGAATTAAAATCACCAATTGGCTCAGCAGTTTCTCATATCTCAGAAAATTGCAAACAGCCTGTTCTCATTTCTCATTGATTTTGTAATTTTTCATTTAAATCAGAGAGCACAGTATCTATTCCATATAAGAAATTTAATATATTTAAATAAATTATTTGCTATAAGTTTTATTTTAAAGTATATGCTTTACAGATGTGATTTTCATGGAATAATTTACCCAGAATTCAAAACAACTATTAGACATTCTGTCCTTCAAAAGACATTCAGTATGTTATTCACATTGTTGATAATAGCATAAATATAAAAATCTAGAGCAGAGAGGTAACCTGTGTGATTATTCTGTACTGGTGACAATGCAAAGTCTACATATGTATTTAACTTCCAAGCAGATAAGTCTATATTACATATGAAAGTCCTGGTTATAGCAAGAGAAACTTTAGCCCAGTCTAAAATACTGTTTTGCTATAATGGGATTGATAAGCTGCCATTAAAGTCTACAAAGTCAAACAACTTTTCATAGTAGAGGATAGATGTTATGGTAGCTGTTTAATTAAAATATATCCCATGGGGCTCATGAAGTTTCATTATTATTATTTGGACAAGGAAAAGAGGCAAATAGAGTATAGCAAATTTACTGCACCAAAAAAAAAGTGTTTATTATTCTTTTAATTTTTCTTATGTTGGAACCTTCACACACAGGCTGTACTGGAGCAATTGATGCATTCACAGGTACAGCAGGCCATATTATGTTTTCCCAGTGTATCAATGTTATTCATGAAGGTGTTCCTGTTCCATCATTATTCTCACTATGTGAATCCTCTAAGACTTCTCATCCTCATTTCATTTGTCTGCACATTTGCCATTACCAGATAAACAAAGATGCTGCAGTCAAATAATTGGTGAGAATATGTGGCATATTGCATTGTGAAGGCTTACTGTCCCCTACCATTACTCTCAAATTTAGATGTTCCAGATACATCTACAGTAAAAAATTAAATATCATAAGTAGAGTTTTTCCATTTGTATTTTTAAAATCTTTTACCTTCAAAGACAGGGTGCCTACATTCACATTATCTGCTAGGAATGGCTGTGTCTGCTCCCAAACTATGCCAAGAAATTGTTTGGTGTAGTCCTAAGTGGAATAGACTAAAACCACACCATGGGCTGTTTAAATAATAAAATTACAGATGACTGAATTCCAGTAACCAGGTTCATTCCTTGGCATTACTCAATTTACCATTAGACACAAAGCCATCAAAGAAGAATACACCTAACCTAGATGTACAGTTTATCAGGGCAGATGCCTTTACCTGAGCTAATTCCACTATGTTGCTTTCATAGCCAAGGAGTAAAGTACACGCTCCTAAAGAATAATTAATTTCACATAATATAACTGTCTGTATTAAAGTGAGAGTAACCATTCTTTTCCCCTCCCTAATGTTAAAGAGGACTCAGGTGACTGTTCAAATGTAGATGCCCACCACAGATCAGGTGTTTTTCTCCATGGGACTCTCCAGAGAATCCATTTTTACTGCAAGAAGATAGCTCTGATTCCTTCTCAGCCTCTCCTTTTCCCTCAGAAGCTTATGCTTGCATACTGTTTGAGGCAGCAGTATGACAAAAAAGCACTGCTTGAAAGTACTTTTGTTTGTTTTGCTATGTAATTACTAATAATTAAATCTGTCTGGAAGTTACACAAAAGCCCTCTATCCCTGGATTTCTAGTCAGTCTATGCCACAAGATGAGAAACCAGATATGTTAATAGAGCAACTCAAACCCTTCCAAAGCTGTCAACTTTCCTGAAAAATACATCACAGGCAATTAGGAAAAAGATTAAAGCTCAAGGGATCTCATTCAATCAATTTCCAACTGCTAATGCAAAAATCACAAAATATTCAGTGGCATGTGACTGCTGGGGATCAACCCGATTCTATTGTTGGGAATATGCTTTGACTGATCAAACTATTAAGTCTGCATTGTCAGCTCACTTCTTGTAAGGCTCCTCAAACTTGTTCAAACAGCATGTGTAAACTTTATTCATTATTTATCTTGAAGTAAAGAGCGCAGTTTTATGTAAACTTACAAAAAGAAATAGTGATATTTTCTTTCCCCAAAAGCTTCCAAATTAAAGGCAGACAAAAACAAAGTGCCTGGCAAGGAGTAGGAGAATGTAACTGTAGAGATATTTGGATGAATACTGCACTAGATGTACTTAAAGCTTTTAATATGCTGGATTTAACAGTGTTATTTCAACTTTACATCTCTGCAAATCTGGTAAAATCTGTGGAATTCAATGAAATAAAAAGAAAAAAATAGTTACAATAATCAACCTCTACCTTTATACATAAAAATCTGTACTTTTATGTGTGATCTGTGAGGAGATTATCTGCTTTTTTAGAGATATAGTTAGAGGAGTTGCTCCTTCTTGATTTCAAAATGGTAAGATGGCCAAAAAAAATACTCAGGCTGTGCTTTTCCATTCATAAGATTTTTTGAAAGGAGGTCATTAAAGCATGAGACAAAAATATGGGTGGTAGTATAATGGCAAATGGGGAAAAATACACAAAACGAAAACAAGAACAAACACAGAAAAAAAAAAAAAAAAACAAAAACATTTTGTCTCTATATAAACTCCAAAGCAGCTTTTCACCAAACATATAAATGGGATTCATTTCCCCATCTATTTTTTTCTCGTGAGAATGTCATAATATATTTTTCAGTTAAGTATTTAACTATGGGACAAAATCTGTATGTTTAAAATTGCCTACTGGTTTGGGCTTTACCTCACAGAACCATGAGTGCTTAATTTTAAGGGATCAAATCCCTAATGTCCTCTAACATCCAGGAATATTACTGACAGTACAAAAAGAATTGAGACAGGGATCACACAGACTGGACTTCTCCTTTCAATCCTACTTACAGAGAAACTGCAATTGCTTTCTGAAAAAGAACAATCTAAGAGGACTAAGGTGCAGTAAAATATAACAGATTATTTTCATTCTCAACTAGATTAAAAGATGTGTAAAAGGAAAGAAAGGCAGCTTGCTCACAGAGGCATGCAATGATGGTAAGTTTACTTTGCTTTGCTCTTTATAAAACACTTTCCAGAAGTATATAGACAATACCCAGCTAAGCATAACAGAACCTGGAGTTCAGTGAGAACAGCATTTGTAATTCTGAGCTGGGCTGTCACCTGTATTAAACTCTAGACTTGAGAGATGCCCATACCTTTAAGGAAGCCTCAAGCCAGGTAAAAGCACTAATTAGGAATGAAGCAGGTTTGAATCTTGTCTCTCTCATACTCACAGAAGGATCTTTTTACAATTGAGATAAAAACCTACATGCACCTGGGATTTACAGCTTGAAATCTCCCAGACTTGGAGGTTGTCCTCATTATGCATCTGGAAAGTTTCTTTTTAAGCACAGTTAGGGGAACAAGTTGTGCTCAGACTTCTGCAGAGTTGTTTAGCAGTTAGGGAACCAGATGTGTAAGACCTTTTCCCTCATTTTCAGAAAAAAAACCAGTTCCACAGCTCCCACCTCCTTGGAAAATACTTTCACCACCACAGAGCCTTAAGCTGAAAGTTTTTCACCCTGCAGAGCAAAATGGGACCATTGGGAAAATAAGCAAGAAGCAAGTTATTTTATTTAGAGATGAGCACAGTGCTTTCAGAAAATAAAAATATTCTAGATTCTCTTTGTCAACACCATATGTGTTCAGTATTCATTAAGATATTATTGACTAAAACACAAAGTTAAAGCAAAAGTCAGAACTTCAGACAGTCCACTTATCCTCATCAGAAATCTATGGAGTCATTTGCTCCGGGGTAATCTTATTCTCTGTCCTAAATCTGGGGAGTGTAAAGTGGATTACTCCTCCCTTGCAGTGCAGCAGCTTAAAGGCAGTTGAGGAGGACTGGAATAATACCTGGTTGTCAGCTGGGCACAAGTATTGCTGCCCAGAGCTCAGTGTGGGGGCCGATTCTGTTTAACATCTGTGTCCAGTTTTGAGCCCCCGAATTCAGGAAGAACATTGAGGTGCTGGAGCAGGTCCAGAGAAGGGCACTGAAGCTGCTGAAAGGTTTGGAGCACAAGTCTTATGAGGAGCAGCTGAGGGAGTTGAGGTTGTTTAGCCTGGAGAAAAGGATGCTCAGAGGGGACCATATCACTCTCTTCAGCTTCCTGAAAGGAGACTGTAGCCAGGTGAGGGGCAATCTCTTCCCCCTGGAGCAAGTGACAGGATGAGAGGGAGTGGCCTCAAGTTGTGTCAGAGGTGGTTTCAATTGGATATTAGGAAAAATTTCTTCACAGAAAGACTTACTAGGCTGACCAGGAAAATGGTGGAGTCACCATCCCTAGAGGAATCTGAAAGATGAACAGATGTGGCACTTGGGGACATGGTTTAGTGGTGGACTTTGCAGTGCTGGGTTAATGGTTGGACTTGATCTAAGAGGTCTTCTCCTACACAAACAATTCTACAGTTCTAAGATTCTGTGACATGTCTGTGCTTTAAGTTTATTGAGCTGCTTCACAGTTTATGAATAACACATTCAACTTGTCATTAGTCCTACCAACAAGGTCTTGCAAGTGCATAGATAACTTCAACAACATGAGATGAAGACTGTCTGAACCTCTGATGAGCACATTTCCTTTTGCCTATATTTTGTCTGCATTAATCTTAATTGCTGTATATATTTCTTGATTTACCTAGTTTACCTTAATTTATTGGCCATAATGCCAATGTCACTGCTTCTGGATGACACAAAGTGCTATTCTCTTTTTTTCACATTCTTTTTTTGTTTAGTCTAAATCCTATTCTCACCATTGAGAACTCACATGTAGCTTTGCTTTCACTAAATCCTAGGGAATATTTTTCATAAGGTTCTCCAGACTTTTTTTTTTTTTTTTTTTTAACAGAGACTGTCTAGCCTGTATATTTGCTCTCATATTTAATTTAAAATAAATCATATTTGGATTCAAAGATACCTGTTGCAGTTGGAACTTCCATTATCTCTTTACCATGTGCTAAAACAAAACTGATAAAAGCATTGCCTCGTGATGTTTCTGTGACTTGGAAAGAAAAGTTTGAGCCTTCAAACCCAGCTATATTAGGATGCTATCAATATAAAATGCAAATATTTTTCAGACTATTTATGTGAAAGTAAGTTTCCCATAATAACACAATTATGATGATATTTCTATATCCTAAATCATTAACGAAACTTGTATCCATGTATAAATCCAGTCTGGAGTCACATCAGATTTCTGTCATAAACTATCACTACCAATAACAATTTTCAGGTTTATTTGGTAGGTGGGAAGTTGGGTTTAAATTGGCTTAAACTTGGATTTGCAAAACTTGGCATTAGTTGCAAAATCAGACAGTCTTGAGATATTTATACATATGTGTGTGTGTTTATATATATATATATACATATGTATGTGGGGGGGATGGGGGTTTTTGGGGGTTTTTTTGGGGTTTTGGGGTATTTTTTTGTAAAAAAATTCACAAAAAAGGTAGGTCTGTAGCATTTTCTGTTTCTAGTTACTGGCCTGGCTTGAGTCAGGAATTTTAAAAGTGACTACAGAACAAAAAACAGACGAGAAATTTTACATCAGCTTTTTTCAAAACCAAAGTATTGATTCATTGGAAACACATTTTGAGTTTTGCACAGTTGTCTAAGTCAGTTCTTTTCTTTAAACTTGTTTGCCCATCCAGATTTGACAAAGATTCTGACAGTAGTGCCATCAGGGAAGGGGTCTCTGGCAGTTTCAACTTTGGTGGTTAAATTAGTAGATAGAGTTTGCTAACAAAATCTGCCACTCACCAACCTACACTGACAACGTGTGATGAACTTTCAGCAAATACCCTTTAGCATGATGAACCCAGACTGACTGGGTTCTTTCCACCATTGTGAAGGCAAGGAGAAAATACTTAGTGACAAGTGACACAGAAGTCTTGGGGACAGATTCACCCACAATCGTGATAAGAGAATTTAAAAACTCCAGATTTTAAGACACCATAACAAAAAGAGTTGTTCTCTTATGTAACTAGACAATAACCTTTTTGAGTAAATTAGGCCTTTAATGCCACACTCAAGGTTATTTTAAGTGTCCCTTCATTTTTCATATAAAATAATATGCAAGGCTGAGGTTGGCATTACAGCTATTGTTCTTGCATTGCTGCTTTCCAATACTGAGATATTGTATCCATACTCACTAAAGCTGGAACTCCACGTTTGAATATTTTGAGAGGTCAGCTATAAAAATACAAAAACACATTTAGACCATGTCTAGATTTTCATGGCAATATAGATATTAATAATTTTTAACTTGGCTCTAATGCCAGAAGAATGACTTCATTAGAGAAATGAGGCATTCAGCCTCTGTGGTGACTATATTTAGATCTACTCTTGCTGCTCTACATGAGAAACAAGAGTACAGCAGAATTTTTCACTGATTCCATTGTATGTTCAGATAACTATTTTGTCTCCAGACTGCTCCTTTTGAATGCAGTTAGAAGTTCCTACACACTTGATCAAATAGAATATTATTATCATATCTTGGCTGTGAAATTTCACAGGAAATATTAATTGCAGACTTCCTGTAATCATGATGGTCTTGAAGCAACTGAAGGCATAAATAAATCCTAAAGCTCACAAATACCATGTTTTTTCCCTGCCTATTTTCCATAATAGCAGATTTTTGCTGTTTCTTCATCATAAGATTTGGCTAATCTTTTCATGCATTCCAGGTAAATGCTTGCCAGACCTAAAAGTCCTGCAAAATAGCCTGGGCACCTGCATCCAAATAGCAAAACTCCTGGAGGTGATGATTGAAGGGTGTGGGAGTACTGCTATCTGTCTCCAACTCCATCCTTAGTTTGGCGTGCCTGCTTAAATTCTGTTGCAAATGGGATTATTCAGAGTTTAAAATCAAACATATGCTTAAGTATTTTGGCAAATTGTAGTATCATCTGTGGAACTCACTCCATACATTAAGAGCAGATCTGAAAATACCCAGTTGGACAGTTTTTTAAAATTTTAGTGTGTGGAAAAAAATTGATTCTGTCTGACCTCTTTTTTCAATTTGAGTTTTCAGACAAAAATTTTATCGTTTGTCACTTGATGGGAATGCTAAGGATGAGATAAAAATCAACCTCTTTTCCAGCTGCTGGAAAGAGTTAGGTGTTTTGGATTAATCAGTCAAGTGACAGTGTGAAGTGTACAATAAAAATAATCAATATGTTCCTCCAAGTGTCTCTTCTTAGCCATCTCTAGCACCTGTGCTGCATCTTAAGAGTTCATTGATTGAGGTCAGATCACTGGCATATTTTTCTGTGGATAAATACAGAGTTTTTCTTTTTAACCCCTAAATCTTAATAGCATGGACAAAGAAGAATCCAGATACAGCAGTCTCCTAATGACTTAGAGATTTTGCTCTGCAACACTCAACTATTTTTGTTCATTCAATATTATTCAGCCTTTTGAAAAACTGAGAGAAAATCTGTTGAAACAAATGTTTTGTATTTATGAAAAAAAAAGAAATTCTAATGGATATCTATGAACAAATTGGAAAGGGTTTTCATCAACAATTGGGAAGATAAACATCTGAAACAACATATTTGTCAGCAGACTGACTTTTATTTTATTTTTGCAAAGACTGGAATATAACCTTTAGAGTACAATACAAAACACAATCTGGAAACCAAAAGAGAAAGGAAAAGGTACTCCATGTCTGGCTAGCAAATATCCCTTCTTCCATTCACCAACCTTAACTTTAAAAAGACCACAGAAAACTTCCTTATGAAGGGAAGTGGAGGGATGCTTTCCTCCTCTGTTTTGTTACCAGTGATAGGACCAGAAGTAATGGCCTTAAGTTGTGTCAGAGAAGGTTTAGGGTTTTAGGTTGGGTATTAGAAACACAATTCTTCACTCAGAGGGTTGCTGAGCACTGGGAAGAGTTCCACAAGGAAGTGGCCACAGCATAAACTCTGAGTTAAAGAAGTTTTTGGACAATACCCTCAGGCACATGGGGATCATCCTGTGTGGGGCTAGGAGTTGAACTTGAAGATTCTTGTGGGTCCTTTACAGCACAGAAACTTCTGTGACATTGTACCAGTGATTCATGCACTTGTCACTCTGCTTACATGTCCAATATTTTTTTCTTTTCCTTCCGTCCCCTCCTCTCTACCAATCTCCTCCCCTCCCCAATTCCAACTTCATCCTTCAGGCACAAAGATCCATAAAAACCCATGCACTGGTCATTGGTAGCTTTCTAGAGGGAAATTGCAGTCAGAAGATTTAGAAAGGTTGGAATGCCAGTCTATGGTATAGAGTACAAAGGTGGTGGTGAGGATTTGAGGTTGTTGTCTGCTAGCAGTGACTTAATGCTACTTTTCTGACTTCTCTAGGTATCTGTGAAGAAATTTCACCCAGCTGACAGGTAAGGTTATATGTACTAACATTGTTTGGCATCATCACACATGCCAGAAATTATCTAAACTGCATAGGAGCAGATACCCCTGTCTTTCCACAGTTATTTATATCTAGAGATCAAGTCAGACCCTTTCAGCTTTGTAGACTGCATTTCTGAGCTTGAGCTTTAGACTTTGCATTGAGCACTGTGTGAAAATACATCTTGCAGCCAAACCTTGAAACAAGCTGAAGTCATAAAGAAAGCAGCAGCCCTGCTGGCCAAACCCAGAGCTCCATGTAAGGCCTGTCTGTTCAGCTGAAATGCCCTTGGATAGGACACGGTCCGGGGAGCTGTGGATATTTTTTATTATTTTATTTTGTTGTCTATAAAATCCTTGATTGTAAAGAGATCTGTCTTTTTCTGATGTTTAGGATTGTCATTCAGGAAGTGCAGGGCAGATGCACGATAATGAGAGGGCAATATTAATTAATTAGATTTGCTTCCTTTTCAATCAGGCACTGCATACTTGAATGGGAGTACAATAAAATCATGCTCTAAATCATAGATTAAGGATGACTATTTCCTTCGTAGTAGAGAGCACAATTTTTAATCAACTGTCTTTGATTTCAAATACAGACCATCTTCTCAGACATGTCACCTTGCATTTAGCAAATTAATTGCACATTTTCCAATTTGAAGTTATCTGAGTTCTTGCCAATTTGTGCTGGGATTACTTCCTGAGCTATAGACAGTTTAGGAGGTTTGGGTTGTTGTTGTTGTTTTAAAACCTGCTGTGCTGGAGGGAAATGAAGTCTTGACTTTGATGTTCTCAGTGCCTTTACAGCTGTAGAGTTGGACCATCTGTGCCTCCTCAGGTTTCCTCAGGGAAGAGCAGTAGGATACAGCTAGAAGCCCCCAGGGATGAGATGTCTCTGCTGAAAAGAGTGGCTGGGGAGTCTCACAGCCATCAGATCCATTGCCTGTAAGGGGTATTGGAATTATCTGAAATTGTCCTGGGCTAATTTATAGCCTGCTTTGTTGCCTTGATTGCAAGAGCAACTAGATGGTCAAAAGCAGGATTTCCCCAATTTTGTTCTCAGGGTAAGATGCTCAGCCTCTTTTGAACTTAATTGATGGCCATATGAGAAGGTGTCTCCTCTGTTTTGTGAATTGTCTTTGCTACTGAAAAGAGCAACTAGTGAAGCCTGGTTTCCTACAGTTTTGTGTCTTGTGTTCCATTCACTGGAATATTCCTATTTACTTTGCAAGTCCTTGGCTTTCAGACCTGCTGGAAAGGAAGGGGCATCATTTGTTATGGCTGAACCACCTATGTGTTGGTTGTCTGGTTATTGAAGCAAGTGCTTCTCAGTCAGATAGTACTTGCATCTTGACTTTTGCACATCCATAAGGGAAATAAAAGAGATCTCTCTGTACATTCTCCATAAGTGGGACTCTAAGAGGCTCTCCTTCCCAAACAATTGGTTACTGCTGATTAAATTCATAGAATTATATAAAAAAGTGACCAACAATTTTTTACAGTTTTAGGGGGATTGATAATAAACAGAAATGAAAGGCTATTAAGACAATGTAATAGTGCACACCTTGCTATTTTGGGAAACATGGGGAGAAATAGTTTGAAAGCCAGATATAGTCTGGCAAAAACTTAGAAGAAAACTTTTAATGGATACAAGGTACTTCAAATTAAAAAAAAATAAAAAAATAAATAAAAACATAAATAAAATTAAAATAAAATAAAATAAAATAAAATAAAATAAAATAAAATAAAATAAAATAAAATAAAATAAAATAAAATAAAATAAAATAAAATAAAATAAAATAAAATAAAATGCAGGTTACTTTTTATTGTGTCTTCTGACAAAGAAGATAAAAGTGGAAAATTTTAATCAGGTTTCTTTTCTTTAAACATTATATATCCATTATTTATACATAGAAATATAAATTCTGAATCATGCTTTGTGCAAGTCTATCATAGAATCATTGACAGCATTCAAAAGTGAGGTTGGGAATCTTTTTAATTCAAGGATTCAACTATTTGCAAGCACAAACTTATGCTATCCAAAATTATAGTTCTTTCTCTTTAGAAAACAACTTTGTAAAATTTAAAAATAAACCTAATTCATAAAGTGATTGACTTAAAATATACACTTTAAGGACTATTCTATTATATTTAATGTTTAGGGGTTTTTCCTAATAAATTACCTTTGTAACACCCTAGTACTTGATTTGGTGCTCACCAAAGGGACACAGTGGCCCTTTTAAATTAAAAGAGCAAAACTTTGTAAGGCCAGAAGGGATCATTAGGCTGATTTATGTCACACAACTGCATAACACAGAGTATGGAATTTTAACAAGTACTTTTGTCATTAAGTCCATGACTATAGTCTGAAACTGTACCTTTTAGATCTAAACTTGATTTAAGCACTATAACTGCCACAGGATCCAGAACTTCCTAGAACGGGTAGAGCAGAGGCTATTTTCTTCAGCCTCTATTTTGCAACCATGACAAATCTTTTTCTGGTGAGATATGTGCAAACTCTACTTTTTAAATTACCAGCTTCACCAGACGTTTGCAAAGCAGATGGCCAAGAAAAGATGAGGTTTTGCAGGAAGGAGTGAGAAACAAGCCAGAAAATGTAGAGCATGAGAAAGGGAGAGACTGTCAAAGACAGTGCATGTTAAGGCACATGAAGATAAGGGAATCCACAGCAAGAAGGAAGAATACAACAAAATAAGGGAATCCACAGCAAGAAGGAAGAATACAACACAATAAGGGAATCCACAGCAAGAAGGAGGAATACAACAAGATAAGGGAATCCACAGCAAGGAGGAATACAACACAATAAGGGAATCCATAGCACGAAGGAGGAATACAACCATTGCAGTTCTTTCCACTGTCCTGGGGGAGAACAATTGTTGTAAATCCAATTCAGCAAGCCAATCCTTTCCACAGGCTTTGCACTACTGATAAATAAACACTTGAAGAAGCCCAAAACATCTGAACAACTGCATCACCCAGGCAACACCAGGAGTGGGTGAGGCAAATAAGAAACGAGCCATTGTTGAAGAATCTACCTAGTTTAATCTGGAACAAACTCTGGAATGCACAAATCATACTTTTTTTCCATAATATAACTTGTGAGGGGGAATTAACATAACTTTAAATTTATTCACCTCCAAAGATTAAAGTTTGGATGTCTTGAAAATTTCGTGTTGTCACAATTTCTAGTTTTAATACCTTTACTTTAGGGATCACTTGGCCACAATTTTTTTAACCAATGGTTCCTCAGTTCAAAACCAGCATTTTTCAAAACAAAAATATTCCAGACAAGTAATTGTAGTTGTCTAAATAACGAAGTTGCTGCTCTGTGGCAGTTGATCTACTCTCTGCATCCTGGGCTGCTGGTGTAAGTGCCCATTTGGGTGCAAATCAATGCCATGCCCACAGCTGTGATGTTCTGTAGTTCATCTATGGTGTGTGTTATCGAACCAGCATATCTGGAATTTTTTGAAAGAGGTAATTTCGATTTGTCTACATTTTATTTATCATATAATTTCAAATATTATAAAATTTAAAACTTATAGTTCTGAATTTTTTAAACCATGATAATAAGTTTCTGTCCAGTCCATTCCTAAGACTAATTGAGTAAACAAAATATTACTGGTTTGGGGGTTTTCTTGGCCTTAAAATGCTGCTATAAACTGTCAGGTTCCATTCCATTTAAACCTTACTTTTGATAAAGAAATAGAAATATGATAAACTAGAGAGATGAAAGCCAGAGAAAGTGAGCTATATATTAACTGAATGTGAAATATTCTTCTTTTCTAATGCCAAAGATTGATGTTTTAGGATAAATCCAAGTAGAAGTAACACAGTCCAAGCACTGAAAATTGCTATTAATTTACCAACCTTATATCCTTTTACGAACAATTCAAATTTTTCTCAGTCTGGATCTATTTCTATTACAGCTCTGAAGCACTGAGCTCCCTCTTGTGACTAGCACCTGAACATTATGCTGATTTTGGGAAACACATCATGCACATACTCTTGAGGGAGGCAGATCTGTTCAGACACTGGATTCCATCAGACCAACCCTACTTGCATCTGACAACATACTTTAAAAATGGCAACAGTGGCTATACAAACTTAATCTTCCCCATATTTTTAGTAGCTCATCCTTTGCACAGCTGCATTTTTAAAGTGGAAGAAAGTATGTCTCCTCAAAAGTCTGCATTTCTGATGCTGAATCTGTGTCATCATGAAAATGATTTGATCAATCCTCAGTGAATTACGCAATAAACACAATATAGTGACCAGTAATCAAATGAAGACTAAATATAAATTTACCAACCATAGAGCCAGGAAATACAATCCATCATATCTGACAGCAATTTCCTTTCAGAGTTGTAAGGTTGTATTTCTTTATTTACACTCGGTGATGACGGTATAATGGTTCATTAGCATAGGCACAGTCATTTCTGTGTCATGGTCCATGCTGCCTTGTAAAGCTTATTCCAAGATGGTATTAAGGAATAACACTCACAGCTGCATAACTATGAATACAGTGTGTTCAATAACTGTCAAATTTCATTTAATACAGACATGTTGGTAGAAATGTTTTGTATAGAAATGGCCCTCCTAGTAGAAGAGTGAGTATGAGAAAAAGTCTGAAATGTACAGAACAAGAGGAATTCAGGTCAATATGCCCTTCTTTAGCTTCTGACCTGGAACATGAATTCTTTGACACTATTTCTTGGAAGATGAGAAAGAATGAGTAACACATTCCCTTTCTATATAAATTAAAATAGCTGGGGGAAAAAAATCTGTGAATAATCCAATTTATGTTTCCAATAATTTCCACTTCATTGCACATAAAAGAGAGATTTAAATGGTTAAATATTTAATACTTTTAGGTTAAAAGAGAAACAAAAGAACAATTAAAAGATATCTTGCTCAATAGAATTATTCCTAAGAACTTGCATTTTCATCTCTTCTAAGTTCTGATATTAACTAGTACAAAAACCTGCCATTTTTAACATACTCAGTTATGCAATTCCCATCATCTGACAGTGTAAAAATAGGATTAGGTTTACAGTTACTACCATAGCAAAGGGCCCCAAATTTAACATTGAATATAAATCTTCTATTTTCTCAGACTATTGCAAAATCAATTTTATTGCATCTAATGTACAGGTAGTCACATGTCTCTGTGACAAAGCAAATGTCTTTGCTAATCTTGTTATCCACAGATGCAGTAATATATTTTTCCAGGCAATAGAAAAACACATACCCTGAACTCTCCAGTCCTTACTCATACTAGTCTACTGCTGAAGTGGACTGGAGCTTTGAACAGTGTAGAGTTACAGCTTAATGAATGCTAGTTCTTCTGTACAGGAGAAATTCGTATGCTTTCATACTCTCTCAGCTTCATTTCCTTCCAAGGCTCATTAATTTTTAAAAGAGCCAGCTTTCTTACCCTTGCCTCCTAGTAGGTGGTGTTGCACTACTATAAATATAAGGGTATTTATAATTTTAGCTGGAAGAAGAGTATGATAAAGCTCAACTGCACAGCCAAAGAGGTTTGGCTAAGTATCCACATCAACTCTAAGGAAAAGCTTCAACAGATTTCATGGTGGTCACTGGGTTGCCTAATTTGGCCACATAGCGCTTCTTTTATTGGGCAGAAAGCAGCATGATTGTTATTTCTAGAACCCTAGCAATTTGTCTGGACTCAGATGCTGTGCCTGCCACAACCCAATCATACACTGAAGAGAGAAATGGTCTTTTTCAGAATTCTAGGTTTATCCCACTGCAACTTAGGGACTCATTCAGCAAAGTGGAGCATGTAATACATAATGCATTCATTCTGAGGTGTTCAAATTATTGAATGTGGAGAGGTTGAATGTTGTTGCTAAAGCAGTCAAAGGAGACAAGTGGAAACAGCTGCAAACAGTCATGAATAGCCCAAAAGTCCATATCCACAAGCAAAATCTTAAATATCACTTAATCACCTTTCTCTTCAGTTCCTCATCCTCATAGCAATGTTCTCAGTCTTCAGACATGGTAATGTTGACACTACATTCAAGTCAATAAAAAGTTTTTCCCTTCCATTCAGTCATTATCCTCTGTTCCTTGACTAGTTCTATGGCCTGCTGTCTAAATGGCATATTATATGACTTTATCTTTACAGAGGGAGATACAGCTCCCATTATAGAGTGTATTTCCACCACTTAATTTTTGATTTTTCTGTTCATTTTTCACCTTCTTAAAGAGACCAAACAAAATTTCAGCGTGAAAATGAGAATGCAATCATCTGACTGATGAATGGAAGGCCCTTTAAAACCTGCCAAAATCCTGAAAAAACTATTTTCTTTCCTTTTGTATCCTACTGCCATGTAGCTATCTGAAAAATATTTCACAGGCTTTTTGATTCAGTGTACTTTGTCAAAAGCCTGAATTCTACAAATGCAACTGGTATTACAAATCACAAGGTCCTCATTAAATAGACTAGCATACTAAGCTGAGTTTTGCTTGAGCAAAATTAGGGAAGGATTACAGCATTAGAAAGTTTTTTCTGTGCTCTTTTGTGAGAATGATGCTCTGAGTGCTTCAGTGTGACACAATACATGGTCAACAATAATCCTTGGCTTGGTTAGGTGACCAACCCAAATTTTCCTCACTGAAGAGAACCTCAAAAAACTTTTCCTGAGTATAGTTAAGCAAAAAAAAAAATATTTACTGGATATTACTAGTCCTTGAAAGATGCCTACCAACTTGTGTGATGTCAAAAAAAGTTTGATTCAAATCCTCTTAACAGAGATAATTGCATCATTGCATTGCATAGGCAACCTTTATGCTGATGAAAGGAGGAAAGAGGGAAGGAAAGTTCTTTGCTTCCCACTGCATTCATACATGTGTTACATGCACAAGACCAATTCTTGTGCCAACAGAGTGGCCTTAAACCTTTCAAAATATTAGATACAGAACAATTTATTATTGGGCCTTTTGAAAGTGTTGAAAAGCTCAAGTCATGGAAAGATTCATGAGTATGAGTTGTAAAACTAATTCCTAACAAAGGCTCTGAAAAACAATTGATCATTTTATAGCTAATCCTAAAAGGATCTCCAACCCATAATTGCTGATTCGTTACCTTGAAGGCCCCGTTTACTGTCATTTATGATTTTGATTTTATACATAGTATTCAAACTCCTGGCACTGCCCAGCTGTATGGTGGAGATTTGCTAACAAGAAGGTCCAGAAGGTAATCTCTCACTGTGGTTCAACAAAGTAAAAGTAAGGAGGATTGGTTGTATCCCCGATCCATGATCAAGTTCATTTCACACAGATGCAGGAAACTAAAATTTCTATAGTCAGGGTGAAAGTTACTGAAAGATGCTTGTGTAGGCCCCTCTCATTTCATGCCTGTTTATGCTGCTCAATTCTATAGAAAGGATTTAAATGTCAGTTGAGTGAGGAAGATAATTGCACTAATTTAGCACATGTAAGATTGGATTGCATACAGTCTTTTCAATAAGAAATAGCCATGGATTCAATGAAAAGCAAAATATTTCTCACTTTGCTTAAGAGACTCTGTCTTAGGCTGTCAGTGATGGCTATCTCATAATATCTTATGGTTTAGTGGATAGAGACCCCATCAGGGACCTGTGGAGGAAGAAGCAAGCTCCAGACTAAACAGAAGATCAGAATTTGAACACTTCAATGGGCGTGAGTGCTCACTGTTAGCAGAAGGCAACAAAGAGCACCAGTGTTTTTCCCCAGAGAGTGTCAAACTCTGCAGCTATGACATCCAGGCACATTGTTCCCTGTTTCACCTAAGCAGTATCTCCTCAGACAGACCATTTCTTTTCGACAGGATTACAGAGTTAGAAGCTCACGGGCATTTTTTTCTTTCTGGGCCTCAGTCATTCTGTTTGTTTCTGAGGAGCATCCCAGCTTCAGAAATGTCCTCCTCTCCAGGCTTGCCCTGCTTGCCTGGGCAGCAGAAAAACAGGTTCAATCACCCCCGAATTGAGGAAGGAAGGCTTGGTGCCCAGGTCTCTTGCTCCCAAACACTCCTACTGCTGTGTTATTACACAGAGAGTGGGCAGTATCACCTGGAGAGCCTCCTCTGCCTGTATTGTAGAAGGACACACTAAGCTCTGCTTTACTTTTTCAAAAAGACTTGAGACAGGCAGCTGCTCTCAAGAAAGGACCTAGTGTTTGGCTGGATACAGGCAGCTGTTGAATAGCATGGCAGAAACATCTTAGCTATAGAAAAGTCAGTGAGCTTAGACATTTCTTCCTGCAAATGCTGTTTTGAAGCACCTATCCCTTACTCCAGACTGTTTAGGAAGCCTAACTCAATGAGTGATCATTTTATTTTCATTCAGAAACCAGGACAAGATTCAGAGAGGTTTTAAAGCTCATTCTTTAATGGCACTGAGACTCAGATAATTCCTTAAATATCTGTCTTTATTGAATGTACCCCTTAACCCCAAGGGATGTAGGAACACAAATTCCTCTGGGCCTTTTTTTTAAATTCCCCTCCCTTTCCTGTCTGAATGGGATCCGTTCTCCTAAAGGGGGACTGGCTTTTTGAAAATCTCATCCATAAAACGCTCATTATTGTGGAAAACTTTGCACAGGCGTCGGAGAGAGTTTTCAGCCGTGTAAGCCAAGGCAAACTGAATGTGGCAGAGTTCACTGGGAGCACTACCCCCGAGTACATTTTTCAGTAAGGAGGTAAATTAGCCGCGCGCGCAGGGCACAGCTTCCTTCCGAGCGTTCGGCCGTCATTAAAACCTCGGCTGCTGCTCAAAAACCTCTAAGCTCGTGCGATGGGCAGCTTTCAAGGACTCATAACTCACCCAAATCAAAACCAGTTTTCACACAAAACTGCTCCAAGGCTTCTTGATGGAAAAGGTTTCCTTACTGAGTGCCATTGTTTCCAGTTGTTTCATCCTGCTAGGTGTCTAAAAAGAGAAAGTCACAAGAATTTGTATTTGTATAAGAACTTTCACTCTCTCATTCAAAAATATAGCACTGAGGATAAGCTTAGCAGGAATAAGAAGGATTAGGCATTTATGTGGATAATGAGAACATCCATGATTACATCAGTGGGGTGAATAGGATGAAAACACTGTGGCGACCAGCCCTCTCCTGGAATCTTTTAACATTTGTTTAAAAATTTTATAGGAGAAAAACTTCTATAATGGTGTAAACAAAGGGAGTGGGTTAATCAGACATGGATTAAATTAAAGTCACCCACCTAAACACATTGATTGTGGAGATTAAAAGCACCATCACCTTTCATCTATCTTGTTTACCTCCCAAGCACCCTCTGGCTTTTGTGTGGCATTTTGGTTTCCATGGCCACTGAAGGTTCCTTCCTATAATCAAAAACGACCTCCTGTTATAAAAGACTCAGAGTCTTTGCTCAGCAGGCCATTTCCCCCTTTTATTATTCTTTTCTCTTGCCTTCAGGGAAAGCTTTGTGTGAGCAGGACAGAGCACTTGGTTGGTTGGCAGTTGACCTCAGCTGCACACAATGAGCTCTGAGTGCTACCTGAAATGTGTGACAAAGAGGGAAGGGTCACTGGCTTAGAGCATTACAAGGGCATGGGCAAGCAACTGTGATGACACTTGCCAAATGTTAGCATTCACCTAATTCAGGAGGGTCCCTGCTGATTGACAGTTCCTCACTCTTCAGCAGCTAAAGACAGAAAATACACAAGTTCATTAATTAATAACCCTGCTAGGCTCTGAAGATATAAAGGCTAAAAAAAGAAGAAAAAAAAACAACAAACCCTAACAAAAAAAAAATCCACAAAGAAAGCAGCTTGGTAGGAGGGAGCCAGCTTAGGATGAAATATGTACAAAGTATATATATATATGTATTTTTAAGAGCACGCCTCACTAGTTTAAAGCCATTTTAATAGCCTACAGGCAAAATTTGTCATGGTATGTAGCTGAGTGCTGTGCTTGGTTAAAATGCTTTTGACAATGTGAGGAAAGCCTTTAAGCATTTGATGAAGGTAAGTTAGTTAGCAGAGCTTGGAAGCCAGTTTGCAGGTTCCAAGATAATTCCTCGGGATCCAATTAAACTGTTGAATTTTACATTCATTCCATTTTTCTAATGCTTTTAGTTAAGGGGATTTCTCCCATACATAACCTGCTCACACACACCCCATACTCCCATTTTAAATGCAGTCCTGTGTGACTTTTTAGCTGGTTTCACCCTTTGATTGTTGAAGTGTGTTACTCTATTAAAAAAAAAAAAAAAAAAGGAAAGGAAAAAAAGCTTTGAGCACATTTTTCTTTCCTGGCTACAGCAACAGGGAGATTTAATGCTGGATATCATAGCTGATTGCAGAGGTTATATGAGAATAGTGCCTCTGGATAGCTGCTAAAAACAGTAAAATGTTGACAATTTCTTATATTAGCTACTCAGATGTGCTGTAGGATACTACAAAATAGGATATGAGAGCAACAAAATTTCTCTTGCATGTGGGTACTCACACCGAGGGAAATCCATCATTATCAGAACTACCAAATTTTCAACAAATACTATTCAGAGATTAGTTTAGCTGGTATTCTAGTGTAAGAATTCTTATAATAAAAAAAAAAGAAGCAAATGTGGAAGTTCAAGACATTTCAACAAGTACTATTTTTGCATTTGAGCACAACAGATCCTGTAGTGTAACCTTTATACTTCCCAGTACAGGAGCGGAAATTTTTTCTGACATTTTCTATCACATTTGTATCTTTCTTTGACATGAGCATTAGTGCTGTAGTCATAACAATGAATATATTCAGCAGTCAGACTTAAAAGAAATTGAAATCTGTCTTGCAAAGTGATCTTGAAATCATGCAATATGTCAAAAACGTGATGTAACATTGTATTATATGTTTTATACTTATTTTCACTGTCTGATTTAATAGCTTTTAGCAGAGTGAATTCTATCAAAAATCATAACAGAATTAAGACATTTATGTGCACTAATCCATCAAAGAACATTTGAAATTCAACACTGTAACTTATCTTCATGTTGGAAACTTTTATAGAGTAAATATACAATAGCAATATGACCAGTGAGTCTTTCTGCAGTTCATCTGGGTGCAGGCACTTTCACTCCTCGCTTGTGATGAGCATAAATTGGTCTTGTAGCTGAAAACATTTCTCCTGACAGAGGTTATTGAGGACAGAGATTTTTGCCAGGAACTCCACGCTGCTGTTCATGCAGCTTTCATCTTTGGAATGTTATGTCCAGATCTGCTTTAGATCAGAAAAGAGCTGTGAATTTTTCCATACTAGTAGGAATCAGGTAACAGTATGGCATAAGCAGAATTTGAAGAAGAAAGGAATTCTGCTGTTGAAAAAGATTTGCTACCAAAAGAGAGTTGTTTTTTTGATTTTTTTTTTTTTTTGCAAGATTGAATGACAGTATACAGAAATATGTGACAAGAATAAGTGAATAGATTAAATTTAAGCATACTGCAATGTGTACTTTCTTTTCTTTACAGAGCAAAGAACAGAAGGAAGTAAGGCCAAAGAGGCATCTTGTTCTAACATGGTTAAAATAGCCTAGTCTTAATTTTTACATGCTAAAACTCTCATGAAGTTCATAAGACAAATTCAGAATATGTCATTATAGAGTGGGCATTAATGAGGCTTGTCAAAACCAGTGTAATTACTTAGGAGTCCACTGCTTTAAATAGCATCCAACAGTATTGTCAAAATTATCCCCACACAGTAGGGATGATGTTAACCAAAGACCCAGTAAAATTTCTCCTGAAAAGCTACCACTGACATCAGTGGACTTGGAATGCCCTTTAAATAAGAATCAGTTACCTATCACCAATAAACATTAGCTAAGTTCTGCTTCTTGCACCTTATTTCTGGATTCCCTTGGAGTTACACTTCCAAATATCAGGCAGGTATTTTTCGTGCAAAACAAGTGTTCTTGTGAATCCTTTGTTTCAAATTATCTTCGCACAGACAGTCACTCTGCTTCCAGAGCCTTCAAAACCAGCTAAGCTAGAGCACCTGAATGCAAATGCAGCTTTAAAAGAATAACGTTGTACACATCTGGAGGAAAGGTCATTTAGCAGATTGATTTGGTCACTGAACATTTTCCCTGCTGCCATCCCAAGACTTATACCTCTAATCGATTGCACTCCCTGCTCCATGACCCCCGGCAATGCCGTTCTTCATTCCAGTGGCAACAGTTCCCAGTCGGCTTCTCAGGCCCTTTATTGTATGCACTGTGAACAAAGCTCCTGGCAAGGGGCAGTACTCTTCTCCTATCTCATCCCTATCATCTTCAAGGCATCTCTTTAAAGGAAATAAACTGCAGGTGTGTATGCTTCCCCCTCCCCTCCTTCCCTTCAGTTCTCAGAAGGGTCAATAAATGGGATTAAAACTCTCTCACTGCACATCAGACTCTCAAGGCGAGGGCAAAGTGCACATGTGAAAGGGCAAGTGTGCATGCACACACACACACCCACGTGCATAGGAATAGCCCTACACTTGTGGAATGCACCTCTTCACATTAGTGCATAGAATAGTTGTAGGTAGGGGCCATGAAATCTACTCTCTGCTCCACTGAAAGCAGAATTTAGAAAACAGCACAGTGGGATTGCCACCTTGATCCAGGCTTTCAGATCCTAAAAAATAAACGTATCAAACAATAAATAACACAAAGCAGATAAGAATATAATTTTAACTCAATTCAAAAGATTAATGCAAACATTTTGACTTAGCTTTCTATAGTGATTTCAATTATAAAAAAAAAGACAGCAAAAAAAAAAAAAAAAAAACAACAAAAAAACCAAACCAAACACATTAAAACAATAATTTATTTCAAATAAAGAGGAAAGATAAGAAACACAAAATATACTGGCATTTCATTTTTTTAATGAGATACTCTTTCTCCTCTGTTGGGTATAATGTATGTAGACAAGCATAAAAGTCTTAGAGAAAAAAATTATTCCAGAACCAGAGATACGTTTCAAATTTAGTCCCCATATCAAAATTTCCATCAACTTTTAAGTTAAAGGTTTACCTCGGGAGAATTAGCTTATTTCACTAATTTACACTTATTTCATGTAATTCTATTAAAATAATGGGATCATGTGTATCAGTAAAATAGAGTCTGATTAACAACTTCATCCTAACTTTGGCTTATTCTAGCTTAAGAGCATTATAAGAAATATCTTTTAAATAAATACTTCCTTTCTGAATCATGATAGTGTAGTTTTCATGAAGAAATGTTATGAGCAGATTTTGAGCTAGGGAACAGAAGATTGAAACATTTTTACAGAACCAAGACTGGCAAAAATGCAATTTACTTATATGCTTGACAAACCTCCTCACTTATTGACAGGGCAGCCATTTGACAATGTCCAAGACATGCAGCTGAGGTTCTTGGAATGGTTTGGAAAATAAACCAAGAGGAACATCGTGGAGGAGATTGATGTCAGGCTACTACCAAGGAATAGACCTTCCAGAAAAGTCCAGGGTAACACCAAAGCTTTTTCCTGGGTTCCAGAAAACACCATACTGAGTTGTCCCTCAAGCAGGAAGCTGTTGAGCTGCACTGTGAATACAAGAGATTGTGGTACAGAAGATGGCACCATGGGCTTGCATAGGTTTGCAGGACTGAAAGAGTTGATCTAAATCCATCCTTGAGTGTATACTCAGAGCTATTTGTCATAGAGCCACAAGGTTCTAGAACTACAGCTCAGTTCATGTGGAAACCTTGCTTAACACTCCCAATACCAGTACCTAAGGTGTGCAAGCTAAGGTAAGGAGCTATCATGGATTACAACTTCCTTTCCTGAGGAAGAGGATCAATATGCAACCATCTCTCAAGTAGTAATCACCTTCATCTCATTTCTCATCAGCAGATGGGAAATGAAAGCCTGATCTGTCAGCATGTAGGTAATTTTTTCCCCTTTGGAACTTTCCTTCCAAGTCTGGCGTTTCTCAAAGGATAGGCAGCAGATTTATCTTTCAAGCATTCATTGTCTCTGTAGCAGTGGGATTTCTATGTTGCATCACTCAGCACCCCTTTGAGATGGCATGCAAAGCACTGGAACAAAAATATTACTGAAGAGGCTGATTATTGCTCAAATAAGAGGTTTATGTTTTCCATAGTATTTGTCCAGCTTAAAAGACATCATTTACTCTTTTCCAAGCTTGGTCCTCTCTTGCAAGCTGAAATTCCTGTCTGCCAGAGAAGGCTTCTAGCCATGAGGAGGACAAGGTCTTCTTCACCATTGTTTTCTTTCATTCCCATGTCCTCTCCTGAAGAATTAATCTATAGAGGAAGCACTGGGGAGCTAAAACTAACTGACCTTTTTATGCATCTGAAAGATTTATTGAAGTTTCAAATCATCTGACTCAGGGCTCTTAGAGTTGATCTCACAAGGTATGAAACATTGAGAGCTATCTGCTTTGTGGAGAAAAATGACAGAGACTTTGGGTAGCTAACCAGGATTCGTTTGTCACTAAACAGGTTTTGTGCTAGAATAAGTACATCTTGAGGCTGAATTTGTCGACAAGGAATACAATTTAGCTTTTCCAAGTAAGTTCTACACATGCATAGACTTGAATAAAATGTACAAATTTGATTCTGTGTAGAGGGGTACCAACAGAGACTGGAGAGAGACTTAAGACTGGCTTCCTAGACAGGAAATAAATCTGTGATAGACAAGTCACCCCATTAGCTGCTTATGCCATACAATTCAAATGAAAGCTATCCTACCATCCAGAGAATACTCACTGTCACACAGTTGCTAGTATGAATCTACTGGCTCCTTTTGGGATGTCCAATATGATGATAAGTCTATCATCTTCACCAGTGAGTCAGAAATCTGCCCTTGTAGGACAAAACAAAGAAGAAAAAAAGAAAAAAAAAAAAGGAGAAAAAAAAAAAGTCTACTGTACTGCATCAGAACACTGTCAGTAGTTCAGGGGAGGTGATCCTTTCCTTCTGTTTTGCACTGGAGAAACACATATGAAGTGTGTCAAAACAGCCTCAAACTTTCTTTGATTCTAGGTGATTCCATTTTCTACTTGCCTGGGTACAATGGTTTCTTCTCAACATCTTCTCCAATACATATGGGCAAAAGGCATTTGTCAGTCTCCCTAACCTCCTAAAGTTTGAGTTCTTTTTCCAGCATATTTTTTTCTCCTTACAAATGAAACTTGAAAATGGGAAGAGGGAGCGTATCCTACCAGGCAATCACCCCCATTTCTGTTTTCAATTTACCATATGACATGTTTAGTTTCATCAAGCTCAGTTTGTCTAGAGAGCATGGGTTCTATCTGTGCTTCATTTGCTCCCCAAACTAGCTAGCCACTAATGTGGGCAGTCCTGCCATAAAATGAACCTCACAGCCAGCTGCATGTGTGTGAAAGCAAACAGTTGCAAAAAGTTATCTGGGCAGGGAGCAAGTCATCCCGAAAGAGACTATACCTTCACTTTGAGGCAGCCAGGGTTTTTTCCCTTCTCTACAGTATTCCAGGTGCTATTTTGAAGGATTGGTACCAGGGGCTGAATTCACATCATGCAAAACTGTCCTCTGCATGGGATTTATTTGTGGTATTTTTAAACCAGGCAGGAAGATAGAAATCAGCATCACAGGACATAGTTTAAAGATCTGGTTCCATTCCAAATTCATTGGATAATTCTTTATTTACTACAAAATCTTCCTGCTCCAACACTCTTCATGCCTTTGACTACCTGATATTTTTTTTAGGGGAATGTAGGTAATTTGATATTAAACTTTGTATAAAGATGTTAAAAAGATTAAAAGCATTAAATTCAAATATAGTAAGGAATTTAAATCCTTGTGCTATATTTTTAAATTGAATTTTCAATTAAATTCCTTGTAGTAAAATTAGGATGATATCTTAAACACAAGAATCTCTGATGACTCTATAAACTAATTAAGTCCCTTTTAAGTGTTTAAATATTGTTATAGCAATTTTTCTGGAAGATAATCTGACTGTGATTATGCCAAAGCCAAAGAAAACTAAAAAATCTGAGATATGGTAATTTCTAAATCCCACTTGTAATTAGTAGTTTACAGGTGAATTTGAAATGTCAGACAACACATTTAAAAGCAGCATTTCATATTTTCAGGAGCTCTGGGAAAAATCCTGTCAGTATCAGGGATTGGTGATTCAGATTTCATTGGGATCATCCTGATAACTTATTTTATTAGCCTCATGCTTTCTTGTTTGTGTTAGATAGACAATGCAACAGCTTTTTATTCTCTGAACAGCATCTTTGATTATTCTGCCACAAATCTGAAATTAAAAAATAAAGTCCATCATAAGGAAATGTCTCTTTTTCCAGTTCCAAAGTACTGTATAGAAAATGATGTCCACTTTCCTTTAAATAAAGGACATTTTGTTATTGAACGACTGAATTTAAAGGAAAACAGCAGTAATCCAAGCATCAATCCAGTCATTTGAATCCAAAGGCAACTTCTGGCTCTTGATCTTCATTGCAAAGACATCTGTCTCTAGGGTGTAGTAATTTTTGGTTTTTCTCTTTTTTCCCCCTGGGTTACAGTCACGATCTCAGATATGTCTTACTTGCAGCTTTCACTTTTGGGTTTAGCTGGACCTCTGTTCAGTGTGCTGTGTTCTGCAAATCCTAGTCCTTGGTATTACTGCTTCCTTCTCATGGACCACAAAACTTAGGTTCCTATCTTAGGGTTGTGTGCACCCCTCTCATTTAACCACTATTGCACTCAGTGACACCACTTTTGAGTTCTTCCCCACTCCATGTTCATAAACCCTGTGGATTTAATGTTTCAAGCCACTTTTGAAAATGCCATCTAGTCTCCAGAAACACTTAGGCGTTCTTGAATAATCCATCATGGGTCCTATGGAAGTGAAATCAAATGTTCTAAAAAGCAAAAAATGGGTCAGAAATACCTAACATTTTGAAACGAAAAAGAAAAAGAAAAAGAAAAAGAAAAAGAAAAAGAAAAAGAAAAAGAAAAAGAAAAAGAAAAAGAAAAAGAAAAAGAAAAAGAAAAAGAAAAAGAAAAAGAAAAAGAAAAAGAAAAAGAAAAAGAAAAAGAAATTCATGCTGATAATTCTAAAAAGTTGTTTATAAACAGAATAATAGCAAACTCATGTATTGTTTGTCTTGCAATAAAAAATAAAATATCATGTACCACATTTGCAACTTAAGCATCTGTTTAAAAAAAAAAACCTCTCATGAATCTACAGGAAAATCAATCACCTGATAATGGTGAAGACATTCCTGTGTGTCAGCATGAAAGTATGATATGTTTCCAGGTGCATTTTCCTTGGGTAAAAGAGAAAAATACAACCATTTCACAGCACTTTGCCTTGCTGGACCAAATTTATCTCTGTTGTAGCCTGGTGATGCCAACAGAGTTACAGTGTGGATGAATACAGGTCATTGTTTGTGAAGTTGGCTCTGAGTCCATGTGTGGGAGGAGAAAAATGAGATCTTCTAACCCATATTTGCAGAAAAAACATGAGTATGAGTTTAGACACATACTCCTATTAAAACTGCACCATAATTTTGCCGCTGGAGGTTTCAGAACAACTGGGCTCCAAACGAAACAGAATGAGGGCGTTTCTCCAAGCGATTTCCTGCGCTGCTGTCAGTGCTACTGCATGACAGTGGGACCACGTGATGTTGGGCTGGGGATGTAGAACACGGCAACAAGGCTTTTCTTAGTGGTTTCCAGACCAGGAATTCCAGCTAAGATGCTTTCTGCCCAGAACTTACCTGGCACTTATTAAAGTTAAGCAAAAAAGAAAATTTCCACGTGGATCTCTCGGCTATGTTTGATGCTTGGTACCCTGGGCAGAAGGTTAAGCGCCATGCTGGTTGTCAGGTTTTCTTCAATATGAAGATTTTTCTAAGTTCTAAATACTATTATCTGAAAAAGGATCCAAGTGCAATGCAGAAAGCTACAGCACAAGTAGTCTCTTCATGCTCCAATACCATGTAACTTCAGCATTTGCTGTGCACCTCAGTGGGTCCAGCTTTCAGGGACTGATCCTAGGTGTGCTAAAGGGCAGTGACTCCTATGGGACATCCCATTACTGGGCTACAGAGATGTTCCTTATGACCTGCTTGACTTGTAAATATGCACTGTTTTTTGCTTTGGGTCTTCACTGCCAAGTCAGAAACCAATGTATTTAATTTCACAGCCACAGCTTTGGGAAGCAGCAAAGATTTCTGGATGGAAACCTGCAATGCAAGGCAGACAGCAGAGCTGGTGTCTGCCTGACACACAGTCAGACCAAAACCTGTTCCTTCAGGACAACTGAAAGGCTGCTGTGTTATCTCCTCCACCCCAGCTTTTTTCCCCACTTTGACAACTACCACAGTACTTTGCAGAACTCCTCATCATGAGAAGCAAAGCAGAGCAGAGAGTCCTGAAAAAGAACACCTACAGCTCAAAAGTAGAAGAGACCATGGTCTCTGTACACAGGACTGAAAAGAGTCACTGGGCCTGGAATTTTGGAAGAAAAGTAGCTTTCTCTGTCAATCATTCCTTCAAAATTGAGTCACTTGTATAAAACTGCTGTGACTTTTGGACCATATCTAATGATTCATAATAGCCTTTGGCATCAAAAATAAGCATGTTGTTCCTATGTGATAAAAAGAATAAATGAAAATGAAAATGAAAAATATGCACACTGGAGGTGAACCTTGACATTCATTGGAGTATGCTGGTTCATGCCAGGACAGTTTAAAACTACTCTTCCACTTCTGAATTTATATAAGGAACAAACAAAACAAAACAAAAAACTCCATCTGTTTTATGTGTGTTGCTCAAAACTCTGCTAAGGCAATTTGGGATTTCAGGTCCTATGAAATTCCTGTCCACAGCCCAGTCGTAAGAAGTCTAAAGGAAAACATTTCCAGCAGGCACACTTACTTTTCATAGCTCATACATACCTTACCTGCACTCTTACCCGGTGCAGCACACCCACCTCCTTCAGACCCAGGGAAGCATCCCCTGCTTCCTGCTCCCCCACTTAAGAAACAGTAAACAGTAAATTTGTTTATGGCCTCCATTTTATTAATAGTGGCAATCAGAGGAACTTTTATGAATATGCTTTGTTCGCTTCAGTTCTTGCTTTGTCTTCCAAGTTGGGAACCCCCACAGGACACTCATAAATGAACAAATTTACAATCTAGCCTGTGTAAAGTGCCCACAGCAGCATCTACATGGAAGTTGTCATTGTGCTCATGCACCAGCTGTGATGCCAGAGGGCACGGGGTCGGAGCAGAGGGCTTCCTCTGGCTTTCTACAAACTGGGATCAGCCAACCTTCATTTATCTGTGGTTAAGGACTTGTTTTGGTTTCTCAGATCATGACTCCACAGAGCTGTTTGGATATTTTTAATCGAAAGACAAAGCACTTCCTCTTCCAAACTTGGTGCCTGCAAGGAACATAACAAACTAATCATTCAGAATAATTAATTCTGTCAGAAAAATCTCTACAATTCTTACTAACGCTGGGTGTTTTGTAATCCTAATGAAAGGAAAAACCTGTCACTGTGATAATTTTCGATTGACCCATTTTCTTCAGTGGTTGGAGAGAGGGGAATGTTGTTTGTTTTTATCTCTAAGGACCATAAGCATGAAAATGATATCCGTAAATCTTACATTTCAGCCTTGCATTTCCAACTCAGCCTTCAAAGGAAACATTAGCTAGTCCAAAGAGACAAATAAGATTGTCAGATTGGTCATTTCTATATCCATAGCAGAGTGTCTTTCAGTTACCTGTGACTTTAGTTTCAAAATATTCCCAGGATAGGGAAACATTAGTTTTCTCCATTTCTAAATGGGAATCTGAGATGGAGAAAACATGAGCAGCTTGCCAAGGCCATGGAGGTAGTCCTTGCAAAGTCAAGGACTGGAATCCAAATTGTAAGTGCTTTTGCCCAGCACTTTAAAGCACACCCTCCCTGTGGGTTTTAATGTAATACAAGAAGCTTAGGACTGAAAAACCATTTCTAAAGCCAGGTTTTATGAGAAAGTGTGGAAAACAGAATATTAGTTTCCTCCATTTGCCTAATATTGTAAACACCTAACTGCCAACTTCAGTGAGGGAGCTGCCACACTAACAAAGCAAAACAAAACAAAACAAAACAAAACAAAACAAAACAAAACAAAACAAAACAAAACAAAACAAAACAAAAGCACTTAAAAGGGAAAATGCCTGAAGTTTTAGAGTTTCTTTTTCATATTGTCATGCTTTGAGGTCATCTATTTCTTCTGTATTTGACAGCTGAATGTTAAATGTGGCAGACACTTGCATTTCTCATTACTGAAGACAGAACAGTATAGGAAATTTGTTCTTTAATATGCAGCCTTTTATTTCTAGGTCACTAATTTGAATCGATTCCTGATCAATGGTGACTGAAAGGCATTCATATCCGGCAGCTGTTCCGTGGTCTGTGCTAAATGAGGGGACATCTCAGTTATTTCCCAGCAGTAGCCCCTCTCTCTCAGTCCCAGAACAAGCTGGCAGTTCTCACAGAGATGCTCTGGCCTGATTGCACATGGCACTTGCAAATATCTGAAAAGTGATTAACCTATTTTTGCTCTGTTTTGTAAGACGTGCATTTGTTTTTTCAAATAAGCCCTATACTTTTATGGTAAGCTTTTTAAATATTAAATGGGATCACCTTGCTTCATTTTGTATAAATGCATTTTGCCTGAATTCAACACTGTGACTGCTGTTGTGATGCTACCAGCAGTGGTCAGAAATTGTTTCTTTACATGCACACTGAGGAGTGCCAAAACAAGTGTAGGTAGTTTCTGTGAGTGGGATTCATAGCCTTTAAGTTCAGCTATGTACATGACATCTGTTTGGCCTAAATGAATCATCTAGACTGTCACTGTACTCCAAATCTCTTCTTAAAAAATACATTCACAGAGGTTTTGTCCATACCAAGCAGAAGCATTAGTTTCTTTCAGAATTCCACCTAAAATATTAAACATTTTTTATACTCCCTTCTGTAATAGCTGCAGAAAACATCTATTACTGTACAGAATAAATTAGCTTTGTTTTTAAGGATCTATATATTGTCTAGCAGATATTATGGTTGAGAAAGACAAGTGTAATTGCTATATTGTTACTTTCCAGAACTCATAGGATTCCTGGTGAGTTGTTGAAGATAATGAAATGCAGTGAGGTTTGTTGCTGGTTTTTTACCCCAAAATTTCTCTGATCGCTCCAACATAACCTTCCAGAAGATTGTCATAACTTACACAATGCAAAATACTTTTTCTCCCAAAATATCTCTGCTTTAAACAATGCCTTCCACAAATTACTTTCTGTTTCTGGCAGTCTGTGGAAGAATAATCATTCACCCACCCACAAAAAAAATTCTAGCTTTTAATACCATCCTTTTTTCCCTTTCTCCAAACATGTTAATACCTGCTGAACAGAAACAACACTAAAAGTCTTAATAACTGTCTACTGACACTAGTTCCCCAATATAATGAGTTGTTGAGTTTTTCTTTTAGCATTTTGATAACAATACCATGTAGCCAAATTGTCTGGTAGCATTAAAACTTGTCAGAGGAAGTGTATAACTTGGCTGCAAAAATTCACTGAAACTTGGCATAAAGGATTTTTAGACCAGAACAAAGTTTTCTTCACAAAATATTAAATTCTTCTTTCAGATTCTTTTCATGTTCTACAAAGCAACTTTAAATATTTTCAAAGAGACAAGTTGCAAGCCGGTAAACCATGGTGTATCTAACTATGCTTGTAAGAAGAAAAAAGAGGGAATGAAAAAAGAAACTTACAGTGCCTTCAAGATTTCATGTACAAACAAGTTTATGTTTAAGTAACATTTTAAGGAATTTCATAGGCATTTAGTTCACAGCCTCAAAGTTCATTCAATATATTGCACATTAAATAAACTTCATTTCATGTTTTGGATTTTCTGTTTTTCTTAAATCCACATTTTTTACAATCTTGGGGGATGTAAGGGGAGGTGTATGGTGATTATTTGTCTCTGTAGGCAAACAGAAAAACTAAAATAGAGAGAAGTCTTTTTTTTATCCATTATGCATATGGGTTCTATATGCGTAGAATCAATTGAGTTACTCTTTATTTAGCTTGATTTAACCAAGAAGGTTATTACAAATAATTATTATTTGTATTATTGAAGCAAACTGGGACATTTAGTCAGGAATGAGGACCACATTGCTTCAGGCATTTTAAAACGAGAACAAAAAAAAAAGGAAGATTTAAGGAGTCTGAGTGCTTACACTAGATGGAATCAGACAGCCTGATGGGGAGCTGAAGGAAACTGCAATAGCACTTTTTGAGGTCAGGAAACAAAGTAGGTTTGCATGCATTTGTGGGGATTTCCTCCCACTCCTAGGTGGAGAGAAAGATGAAAAATTGAAAATGCATGGCTGAAAATTGGAAAGGAGATAATGGAAATTGATAACACAATCCTAATGGAGGTGGCAGTCGGCCTTTTAGTACTGATTACAGTGTCATTTGAGTGGGAATAGGGAAAGGTGGCTCATTTGTTATAGCAGAGAAGGAGGAGACAGTGCAAAGAGACAAACAGAATTATGACAGACTCAGGGCAACAGATGGGGATAACGATCTTGGCAGCAGCAGTCCAAATAGATATGATGAGAGCATGGTTGCAGCATGGAACAAAAGCAGAGGATACTACAGTAAGTGAGGTATGTGGCTGCAACACCAAAACCAATCAGGATATGAGTTTTAGCTATATGGATGAGAAAAAAAAGGCATGTGCTTGTGACACAATGCAAAAGAGAATTAGCAAGTCATAAATATGTTCTGGAAATGAGGACTCCTGGAGACACACCCTATAGAGGATGTCACTCTCTAGAGCTAAGTGTCAGGCCAGCTGGTTTGGCTGTTCACTGGGATCAAAAAGAAGAGGGGCACACTGGAGATGTAGGTGTAATTGCTGTAGCCCTGCAGGCTGTGGACTGACTGATGACAATGCAAAGGAAGGGTGAAGAGTAACAGAGAGGTGAGACTCCAGCTGGAAGGCATCCTGCTCATACCAAGCACCATTTCAGCCTCATGCCCTTCAAGTAGTAGTTATGCACAGACTGGATGCAGTACCCCATCTCACCCACAGCAGTTACATATGCACAGAGGAGGCAAAATCTGCCCCTCCATACTCTGAAAGACTGACTGTGAAATGTTTCATTCACTTTAGGACTTTTTTTTTTCCCTTTTTTTTTCTTTTTGTTTTTAATTCAAGTGTTTCTGGGAGTATCTTTATATCTTGAGTATTACTTCCTGGCAAAGCTTTTGACTTTGTTCCATTTCTTGTGCTCTACCTCCATTGGTTTCTATTTCATTGTCAAGACAGCTCAGAATTAGCATATTAACCCTTAAAATTCTTTGGATCTGATTCAGAATATGTCACTCCATTAAAAATCCAGCATTTTAAAGCATCTGATTTTAACCAGCTGTATCTTTATTGATGGACTGTATTATATCAAGAAATAAAAAAATATCCAATGCATTTTAAGCATGCCAAGCATGCTGAAATTTCAGGTTACATTTAGCTAGTTCATTTGGAATCTCCAGTTCTAGAAAGAGTCCTACCAGTCCTACTGTTTTTCTCTCTACTTATCCAGAGATGTTTCCTTTCCTCAAGTGGATTTTAAATATCTAGGTTTTGCATTTGCATATAAATGCAGGTGGATTATATACAGAGTGCTATGATTTTGCCACTCAAACATGTCAAAACAAAATATTTTTAAGCTAGATGTTCATATATGCGCACATTTTTCCTGACTCATACAGAAAGAATCAGGAAGAATATGCTTTTAGCATGCCTGGCTCCTTCATGTACACTGATACAAACAATGCTGTTCTAAATATATGCTTTTTCCTATAGAATGAAAAAAATCTACCTCTGCCTCAAACCTATAAAAAGGCTTTTATTGATTAAAGTCACATTTATTCTAATGTCTTAAGGATTTGTGAGTTTTAGTCTTCCACTGTTTTTTCAGTTTTTCCCTTAGTAAAATCCCTCCTTTTTTTTTTTTTTTTTTTTTTTTTTTTTTTTTTTTTTTTTTCTTTGCATGTGATAAATCAAGTTACTTTTTCACTCTGGACTCTATTATGGGATCACAGTAGCTATACAAACCACACGGAGTTAAGCAAACAAAGGAATTTTTTCATTTTCTCTTTCATTCAATAAAGTTCCATTTTCTGTCACCCTGCAACCTTTTGACCTGCGTCCTAATGGCACTGGTCACTCAAGGGCAGCAGTTCAGCTGTAGGTTAAGTCTGTGTGTGTTTGCACTGGCCAGGGAGACAGGTCCTTGCTGCCTGTCTCCCCCCAGCCCTGCCATCACTCCCCAAACGCCAGCCTCACCCCTGCCAAGCTCTCCCTGCTCCAGACCTCCCTCTGGGAAGAAGGTAAGGAGGGCTGGAGTGAGCTTTCCCCCAGCCTTTTGTTTTTCTTGCAGCTGTCAACAAAAAAACACTGTCTTGTTTTCTTGCTCTGGGGGTGAGAAGGTGAGAGGGAACTCTCCAGCAGGGACACTGCAGTCAGTGCTGTCTGCCTACAGCACTTGTGCTGATCCCTGGCTTGCTCTTCTTTGCCTCTCTCCAAGAGAGAGTAGGGACCCCTCCCTTGTTCTCAGCACTGCTGGCACCAATTGTCTCAGGGTATTGGCTCCTGCTGTGAATGGGGACTTCCCTGTTACGCACTTCACAATGTGATTTTCAAGGCACTCTGAAAGTAAACGATGCCTCAGGTGCACCCACCTCTCCCAACACCCTCCAGTGGGCTTTTCCAGGTGGCCTGGTGGCTACTGACACATTTCTACAGGTCACTAGAACCACACAAGACAAGGAGACTCACACTGCTAGACACAGTATTCCCCTCCAAATCACTGACATGCTGCCCTCTCTTTCATAGGAATATGGCACTGCCCAGTTTAATAACTCCAGGATGGCAGCTCCTCTCAGCCTCCCCCTGGTTTGAGTGGCCAAGACAGTTTATCTTCTGCAAGGGGGACAGATAAAGTCTTGGGTATACTTGGTATACTAAAAGCTCATCCTTTCCTTATGGAAATCTTTGACTTAAAGGTCTGACAGGCTGCTGTAGTATGAGCTCTTGATTTAAAGGACCAAATTATGGTTACCTGTAACAGCCTGTGAATTCGAAATTACACAGTCTCAGAATGGCTCAGAATGAGGGCTGGTAGCAGTGCAGATGGTGCAGTTCCCTCCCATCTCCCTGTGAATGACCACACTTCACCACTTCCAGAGCATCCCACAGCTCCTAAGAGCAGCAGACAAGGCACAGGCTGTGGAGGAGTTTTTCTGGAAGTTGGGAAGTTGAACAGCTCATGCCCAAAAGACAGTCTAGATGGCCCTGGAAATAGTAAAGTGGAGCTTGGGCGTCTCTGCTTCTGCTGTGGGACTGTGCCTAACCTGAGTGGGCCCCAGAGAACACGGTGGTTCCTACCAAAACACTTCTGAGCTGCAATTTCTGCGTGCTGCAAACCAGACTTGGAATAAAAATGGGCAATTGGTAAATGCTCCCTTTTTAAGTGTCCCAGCAAGAATGGCTAAGGGCCCTGCCCTGATGAAACTGAGGTTTGACTCAGACAGTCCAGTTACAGAGCCTGAGTTTTAAGCATTGGTGCACCAGTTCCAGTACAGCCCTTCATGTGCTGAAGCTAAGCTCAGATATAAATGCTTGCTGCATAGGAGCAAGTAGGGCTCTCTCTTAGTGCCCAGAGAAACATTACATAAGCATTAAAACTTAAGTGGGATTCTGTTTCACTCTGGTTAAACATGATTTGTAAAGGCCTGTACACAAAATTATCAGAATACACCAAAAAGTTCAGACAGTAATCTAGGGACAAAAGGAATAGGAACAAGCTTGAGCTGTCAGAAGTCACTGGGGAAACATACAAAGCATTGTTAGTTGGTGGATTTTCAGTGGTGCCCAATAGTATTAAAGTGTCCAGGTATTCTAATCCCCAGGGATTTAGAACAAACTGTTAAAATCAACTTAAATTTATTAGCAGACAATTCACTAATGACTTGGTAAATGGCAAACTGGTTTCACTGATGAGTAAAATTGGCATAATGAATTATTATGCACTAATTAGATTTGCATACAAACACAGAAGCCTCTTTAGCCAAAATCCACCGTCCTGTTTAGAGACTGGCACTGATCCTGAGGCTGCCTGGCTTTGGGATCCAAGAACTAGTGACATCTAGAACAAGATAACCATGCCCACCCTATGTAACAGTTTGTCCAGAGTGGTCCCCAGTACTGTGAGTCCCTGAAATGTTCTTATTACTCATTTCATGTTTTGTTCCAGTTAAAAGTGCCCAGAATAGCAAAGGGAGTGTGTCACAGATGCCTGGGAGGACTGAAGTTATTTATTGCCTGCCTTGGTGAGTGCCATGAAGGCCTATATGGGTGTCTGAAGCATGGGATGCTGTCAGAGGATTGTTTAGGGTAGACTGAGGTCAGATTGATACAGTCATGTTATCTGAAATGAACCCTATTTAGCCACTCCTGAACTTTGTCACAGTGGCAGCTAACTGGGGCTGTCCAAAACAGAGTCAGGGAATGAAATAGGAGTTAATAAGGAAAATCAGGGATCCAGGGCTTGAGGAGAGGGTCATGGCCTCTCTATTGTTTATTGTGGTAGCCATACAAGCAGAGAATGCCTCAGCAATGAGGGGAGACATTCATTTTCCCAAATATTGAGAAGATGCTGTTTCAGCTTCTGCAAATATGCATCTCAGGGTCCAGGTGGTTACAAAACTCAAACAGATTTAGTCAATACATTTGTACAAGCTGTCGGTCAATGTTAAGATTTTTAAAGAAAGCCAAGGTTCCTTCTTAGTCTCCTTACTCTGCCAATTAAAGCTTTTGGGGAAAAAAGTGAAAAGATGTGTATGACAAGACTTAGAAACATTAATTTTGTGAGGCACCTTATAAGAAAATTTTACCTGGCAGACAGTACATGTGATCCTGGGTATAGGAGTGGTGTTTATGTGTCTCTACTTTCTTTATTTTAATATACATGAATATAGGTATAGAGATTATATAGACATAGAGATAGATAGATAGATAGACAGACAGACAGACAGATAAAGATATATATCTAGTCCCTCTAAACTCATGTTAAGTTGCACCTTTATTTATTGCAATCCATTTATTCTTGATCTATTTGGTAGACACTCCAAAGAACATTAAAACATTTCCCAACAGTAATAGATTTTTATATTTTCATAGTGTTTAAAATATTAATTAATTAATATTTCATGTTATTGAAACAACAACAGTAAAACATTAAGCAAGACCACAAAGTCATAGATGTTTCAAAAAACATTTTGTATGTGAGCTCTTTCACAGAAATGTATTTCTGTAGAAAAATCCTGTTTTCCAATTTATAAAGGATTTACCATCTAATGATAAAATGGGATTAAATACAGAAAGCTGTTATTTATAAATCATTAAAATATTTATAAATTCTTTTATATATATATATATGAAATTGACTCTGAATATTCACCTAGTTGCAACTTCTTTTCTATATATCCTTTCATATATCCTTTCATTCCAGCATCTTTAATAGTTGGGTTTATGTAACAAAGGACAAAGAAGGAAAGCCACTCACAGAATCATTCAACAGAATTTAAAGTAGATTGGATGTGGTAGTCACCAGTAATTAATTGCACAAATGTCATTCTGAAGACTGGAGATAATCATGGCTCACATGCTGCAAATTCCACAACAAAATGATATTTTTGCCTTTCAGAGGAAAAGCCAGGTGAAGCATCCATGCACTCTTCACCAAGGAAGTGTGTGCTCTGCTTCCAACTCACTCAAGGCCTCGTGTGGGTCATTAGCTTGACTGGACCCCAACAGCAGCACAAAATTCAGAGTGCTTCTCTGGTTTTGCTGCAGCTATGTCCCTGAATCTTGTCCAGGCTCTGACATTAAAAGCTGACTTGCACATATTCCCACCCAAACTGCAGACCCCATTCTAATCACAACATAAACCTACCCTGGAACTCACCTAGAAGACCAGACACTGACTTGAGGTCTAAGGAGACCTGGTTTTCATCACTAAAGAAAATGCATCTTTAAATGATGGAAAGATTTTACTAATCAGCTATTAGCTCTCAACTAATGTGTTTTTTTGGAGAGCTGTCTGACTGTACCATTGTCTCTTCCCTTTTCATTGTTAATCTGCCAGACCAAGCTGAAGGGAGATGTCTCCAAAGCAGGTTGATTTATGCCAGGGAGACTTTCTGGACTGTTGAAATCAGGGAAGCAATTTGGCACTGAGTTCATACTATTTACAAAGAAAAATGTAATGTGGGGAGGGAGGGAAGCAGGATGTGGCTAAAGAAAGCTAAGAATTGCTAATGATGGCTTGGCAGGACTGTTAAAAGTTTTTCTTCTTCTGATATTCCATGTTGATAGCGCAGTAACTTGTTAATTGATTTTTTTTTAAAGAAATTTCCACAGGTTTTTTTTTTTCATTATTTGCCATGATTTTGGCTACTTTCATTACCCCATCACCATTAGGTTCTGAGTACTTGCTGTCAGTGCCACACATGTGGTTAACACATGAGTATCTATGAATAGGTCTCTTTAACAGTACCCACGGGGTAATTCTTAAAACTATCTATCTAAAGCTGTCTCATTTTTACTAGGAAAGGAGGGGTAGTTTGAAGAAGGACGGTTGTAAATTGAATATGCTGAAGTATGTGATCCAGATTTATTGTAGTCAAGCATGTTTCCTTCAAACCAGAGTTTAAAGTGACCCTATGGTGGGAAGCTATAATGTATACTAAACTATGCTCCTATGAGTGTGAAAGGAGGGGGATTCTCCAAACATCATCCTCAAAAATAAACCTTTCAAAAGTGGTTTTTTATACCCCTTCCCTGTGTTTAAAATGAAGGTAGATGCAGCCTACATCCTGTTTCCTCTGCATTCTAGTTGTGCTGGGAGATTTAAAGCTTCATTCCTTCCCTCTGCAAATGTTTTTCCCCCCAAAATGTGAGTACAGAACACGACCACTTCTGATCCTAAAATGTATCCCAGAAGTACTGGGGCACATGGATATGGGGCACACTGCTTAGCCTTCAGCAGGGGGCATCATCCAGGTGACCCAGAGAGACAGGACACCCCTCTAAAGGTGGTGGAAAGTCCCCAAAAATGGGAGACAGGAGCAGGGCCTGTGCCATATTCTGCAACTGCCCATTTCAGACAACAGCCATCATTGGATACAACGGTCCAGAGGGCTCACTGCCCACAGCCACATTTTGTTACCATTTTCCAGAGCCCTGCAAGCCAGGACAAGGGCAGCGTGGTCCCCATGCAGCTGCTCATTTTGGCATTATGAGAAAGGAAGTGTCAAAGCCAAACTGTTTCAAAGTGTAGGAGAGGACTGGAAAGAGTTGTGACATCTTTACCTGAGGTAAGATTCACTGTAAACCAGCAAGTTTTTAGAGAAGACTTCCTCCAGTAATCCCTTTATTTCTTCTCTGTTCTGATTGTTATAATCCATCTGCCTCTCAACACTAACACCTAAACATAGTGAGTGTATCTTAGGAGTGGTACAGGGGCAAACATAGAGCAATGAGTACCAATGTCAGAATTTCTCATTCAATTCGAACAATATTGAATTTCTGGAAAGGTCAGGTCTTGACTCACCTAATGTTATGGCTGATGCTTGGGGCTTTTTATTGTTTCTTTTAACAATGTCTTCATGATCCCACTAATTTTAAGTAAAGATATTATTTAGATGTACACTGTCCCTCTCTTTCTCTTTGTGATTGAGGCTTTTCCATTAAGCAACTCCCAGACACCCTTTAGCTGTGGACATAACCCTTGTTATTTGTACCAGCTAAATAAAACTAGTTCAAAACTCTGCCCACAGGAAAGACAGAAAGCAGGTAATTATTGGAAATTCTCTGCACAGTTTTCCTGTACCTGCAGCAAATAGATAAGCCCTTCACAAGGTTGGACACTGTTTCCCAGGCAATTCAACTGCACAGATAACAAATTGTCAGTACCCAGCCAACAGATCTCTCAACATCCCTAATTTGCTGAGGATAGAAATGAGTCTCCATTTGCCTAATGCATTTTGGAGTTTGATGGAGATAATTCTGCATCCAAACTGTCAGAGCAAAGTTGGAGCAACAGATCATCCTCTTCACATGCAGACAGCTGCAATGAAGACATGTCCTTATCCACTGTTTTTTTGAATGAGATCTAAGTGATAGTAATCCTGTTGTAACAACACAAAACCAAAACTAAATTCATCCATTTTATTGAGCGCTATAGATTGACTGCAACAATAAAATGGTAATACCTGTCCTCCAATGATTTTATCTTTATTGTTCACAGCTTAATTGTCCCTCTGGAACTAGGGTATACAAATGTATTATTAAAATGAGACATCTGGCAGTGGCCCTAAATGCCTCTATGTCAGGAATTTACTATCTATTACTTGTAACAGTAAATCTGTTGTGCACATCTGCAGCAGCAGAGAAAATCACATCTGACAGCAATGATACAAAACATTCACAGGAGCTTTGGAAAGGCACAAGACTGAATGAATCCAGGCTTTTACAGTCCGTTACGATCTTCACTGAACCTGATCAAGCTGAAGAAACCCATTTTATGGCACTTTTCTCAATTTCAAATCAGCCATCATTTCTTGAAGCAGAACACCAAGAAATCTTTCAAATAAATGTGCCTATAATGAGCTCTTTTTCATGGCACATTTTATGAACTGGAAAATGTGTAAATGTCTGTGGGCTCTGTGGATTGGAGCTTAGCTGCTTTGTCTACCAGAAATAATCCTAGATGCTCATGTGAAAAAACAAATCCAAAAAACTCCCAAACAATCTACATGCCCAAGATTCTACCTCAAAACTAAATTCCTTTAAAATACATTTGAGAGATGAGGATTCCCTTAAAAAATATCCAGTAAAATTCTTGGAATTAAGGAAATGTTAACATTTTGTTATATATATTGTTCCATCTTTTCCTAAGTTTATGAAAAAGGAAAAAAATGCCTTGCAGCAAAACTTCATTTTAAAATCCTATTCCAGAAATAAATTGATAGAAGTTTTATTATATGGGTACACAGTTTTGTTTTGCATAGTCCATGTCCCTGAAAGTCTGGTAAAATTTAAGAAATAGAATTTAAATCATAAATTCTAATCATCTCCTAGCCTTCCTATATATAAAAATAATTCTGTATAATAAGTTATAATAAGGAAAAACTAATTTAAATCTTCATCTTAAGCATGCAAGGCCAGATTAATATTTTTTCAGATTCAGTGAGGGGGTAAAAGAGATACACTAGTGTGAATACTTGCAGGATATCACAATTAATCAGTTTAGTCTGAACAGCATACATAATGCTTCATGTTCTCTAAGCTATGTAGGATTTCATAAAGAAAAGGGCTTTTAATTCATAAAGTTAAAGAAAAAAAAAAAACAACTTCCTAAAAAGAGCATAGATTATCTGCTCTCTATTTTGCAGTAGTTTTTTTCTTGTTTGTTTGTTTGTTTTTTCTGACATAGTCATAGTTTAGTACAGTTATACAATAAGTACGTATTTGGTGATCTTCTCACCTGATAATTGCTTCTCTGCATGTCTGTCTTCATGTATCTTCCTATATTTAAAATGGTGCTGTTTGATGAGCAAGCCAGAACACTGGTTTTGTCTGCCAGGACTGATACATAGGTTTTTTCTACACTTTTAGAATGTATATAGAGGATACATTCTATCATATATTCTGCTGCTTCTCAAAATCAGCAATAAGTACTTCTTAATATAGACTCAGAAAACACTTTTTTTTTTTTTTCTATAAGCCTGCTTCGGTCTGAAGTTGTTTTTATTTTTCATTACATTGGAGAACCAACTCCAATATCAATAAATGTTTTATTATCTTAACATAGCACTCAGGGGAAATAATACTGTATCTCCAAATTCTTTTTTTTTTCTTTCAGCAGACCAGTAATTCCCTATTTGGATGACACATATGACAAGTAAATCATTAAACACCCCTCTATATTCTAGATATGGCTTTGCAAGTCACAGGGGGAATACTGCAATTCTTTCTCAAGAAGAGAGCAGAGGCTGTATCTATGCAACAAGAGATAACTCCTACCAAAACATGAAAATAACTAATCAGGAGTGGGGAAGAAAAACCCTGTGAAGCTGCACAAATGAGCAAAAGAGAGAGTTATACACTGAGGCAAGCACATGCACGTCCTCCTGGCATGAAAGTGTGCTAGCTGACTGCTCTGTTCCAGTGATGTGCCAGCCACACAACAAGTATTGCTCATTTCAACTGCCAGGAGCCACTTCTCAACTGGCAAACATCTGAAGGAAGGGAGGCTTTTAGGAATATCAGTTTCAACATGTAATATTTTACCAGAAATGTAAAATAATAATAATGATGATGATGATGATAATAATAATACAGTTTAGTTAGATCAAATGGAAAGAGTATGAACCTTATGTACTTCTTGCAGCATAAAACTCTTGTTAGAAAAATGCCATTCTTTGAATAAAGTGCTATTTCCCAGTGGTCTGTACAGTGGTAATAAGCAGCATGCTAAGCTGGCATTTGCACTTACTCTCTCACATGCATGTTCTTTTACCAACAGGTATCATGTGAGAATCCAGGATTAATGTCAAATATCTCTACATTTTTGTACCTTTGAACAAAGGGTGTGTGAACTCTTTTAATAATGAGGATTAACATTATTCCTGCTATGATTTATTTCTGCTTTACTCAGGATACCAGCACCATCCCCTGTCCCCTGGATCCAGAAAAATCATCTCCCATAATAAAGAATGCGACCTTCTGTCATGTGGAAAAAAGCCAACAGGAAGAACAAGATTACAAACCAGCATAAGGATGAGAAAGGAAAATTTAAGCAGAATGTATTCCATTAAACTGAAAGCTGGTGTGTGCCCAAGAGTTAATATTTCCATTTGTGCCATGGGATCTTGGGTGACAGTCATCGGTCGCTGCATTTCTCTTCTATACCAGCAGAAGGTTAGTCCTTTAAACACTGCTGTGTACCTGGATAGTGGGACATGAATTCAATATTGACAGAGGGAAGCTTGCCACCTACTGAATCACCACCTGAGTCATCCTGCAGCTAAACCACAGATTACAGAGCTGGAAGTGTGTGCTGCTGTGCTGGAAACCATCGGCGACGATGCTACACCAAGGTCTAAGGCAGGGAAACTTCACAGGATTCAGGTTTTCTGTCTTGTGGTTCCTTGGCACAGGAAACATGAAGTGTACACAACAGGCTATAAAATCCACTTTTAGTATAAACCATGGAGCTTGACGTGCATGAGGCTTGAGAAAATAGTTTCCATTTTCTGTAATAGTGATAGTGTATACAACTTCTACCTGTAAATGTAAAATACAAGCCTGAATTATCTAAACATCCGCCCTTAAGCCTCTCACAGCTGCAAAACCCCTGAAGCAGCTGAAGGAAGAAACATGGCAATGGTTAGTGCAACATTTGAACCACTGGAAAAATAAAGACTGATCCTTATTAAAAACTTAAAACTATTTGAGAGGTTTTTTCCAGGCCATTGAAAATGTTAAGGTGGTGGTGGTGGTGGTGGTGAGTCTTGAGCTCAGGTCAGTTTACTTTCTGCTGCTGCTGCTTTCATTACTGTTGTATGAATTTGACCATTGCTACTTAAAGATTTGCTGCAAATGTTTGCAGAATGAGCTGTACTTAACCTGGCACACCAGGAATGCCAGGGGAAGCACAGACTAAGAGGCAGGATAAACTGCATCCAGGGTTTACTTTTCCTTTACATATGTAAAATAGAAGCACGATATGGTTAAGTAAGGATCCTAATTTCAATGCTCTGCATTCCAGTGCTCCTTTATTCATTCACCCCTTCTCCATCAGTGGCACCAAGCTTGCTCTGTCCCAATGCACAGTGATAAAGGCACTGTAGGGTCCCCCCCGAGCTCTGGAGCTCTCTGTGTGACACACAGCACGTTCTGGGGCAGGGCAGCAGCAGAGCAGGTGCCCACTCTGGCTAACAGGCTTGGTCCTCTGCACGCCAGTGGCACTTGGGAAACTCGGCTTGTTGGGCTGAAGGATGCAGCCACAGTGCACTGGGTACACTGAAACCAAGTGCTGGGAGTGAAGTGTCCAGCATGTCTGCAGAGGGAACGTGCTGCGAGCAAGGGGACAAGGACAGCATGTCCCCTTGGGAAGGGTGGCAGGTTCCAGCCACCCCAGGCCAGAGATGGTTCAGGGAACCAGCCCCAGGCCTGGCTTTTGTGAACTCCTTAGACAGACAGGCTTTTATTTGCATGAAAATAGACTTCAGGAAGCCATTAAAATGTAACAAAAAAGTATTTAATGCCCCAGCGCCTACCGAGCTTATATCGACCTCCTTATTAGACCTTTCTTTCCTCTTTCTTCCCTCCCCTCCCTTGGCATTGCTCTGCTGCACAAACAGCCCGTACGGAAAACAGCGCAGCCTGGAAACACCTAGCTCTCCCTGTCCTCTCTCGCTTTTGGCTTCTGCAGCTGCTGTTTTCTCAGTGTTGTCTTGGGGCAGTTTCCTGTTGCCATAGCTGATAGCCTGCCAGCGCCTGCCTGGGCCTTTCAAGTGTCAACACTGCGAAGTTGGCTGCGATGGCCAAACGCTGGTTAATGAGATATAGCAGCTGGGTAGGGGTGAACCACTGAGATGGATAAAGGCACGCCGCTGGTGCAGGAAGCGATGCCTTTTGAATCCTTTCAGCGCTCTGAAAGCATTCAAATCAAAGAGGCTGTGTTGTATTCATTAATAAACCAAAGTTCCCATGCAACTCTGCTAAAGCCAGGAGTTTAACTTTGCTGTGGACAGGTGATTTTTTCAGCAGTGTTTTACACCGGAAGACAAAGGGCAAGAAAACAAGGGTTTATGTACTGCCAAAGGCATTACTTCCCTATCTTACAGCCAGACAGAATTGTTAAACTGAGCTAGGTATTTGCCATTTCCTGACAATAAAAGCTTCCTTTCTTTTCCTTTATTTTTTACGCTTCAAAGCTCGCAGCAGCCTGCTTGATCTCCATCTCTCACACTTTTTTTTAGACTTGTTTCCTAATTTTTTGAAAACTGTGATTAAAAGCTAGAATAAAAAAAAAAAAAAAAAAGATAACTTTAAAAAAAAAGGCCAAAGATCTTATAGACAGGATTAAAGACCAAAGCCACTTTCATTCAACTGAAGCAGTCCATGTGATCTGTAGTCTGCATCTGTTTTGCTATAGCAGAAAATAGGAGTGCCCAACAGCTGGGCAAAGCAGGCAGAAAGCAAAAAACAAAAGAAACTAGCATGGTTTCTTTGCAGCACTTAAATAGTGCAAAGTTTAAAAGGCAACGTGAGCCAAAGAGCACCTTAAAGATCTTTCTAGGATTTCTTTTTAATTAGGTTGAGACTTTTTTCATTTCCCTTTTTTTCTTTCTCTTTTTCCTTTTTTTTTTTTTAAGCAGGGGCAGCTGGGGAAAAGATTGAATGCTAGGAAAACATGTTTAAAACTGAAACAACCACAGTAGTAATAGTGACAAAATTGCTTTGGAAAAGTTAAACAAAAGAAGTGTTAGGAACAGGAAAGGGCCATATGGCTCGACAGGCCTGCCATTTTCTGGTTTATCTTAATTGTTTCCCTCACTTCTCCTCAAATGAATACAAGTGTCTCAGACTCATTTATATGCTTTCATTTCCCTTTCACAGTAACTTGTTCCAAGGTAATTTAAGCCAAGCTGCTTAAGTGATATTTAGCTATGTGACTGTTTAGAGAACAGCAGTTTAGTTATATTCATCAGCCCACCACAGTCACTGTACTTGTTTTTGGAATTTAGTTACACCAATCAACTACCTACTAAATGGCCCTCTTTGGAGTAAACTAAGTCAGGCAGACCCTGACCTAGAAGCTTCTGTTGGGGTCAAGAAGAGTCATGCTATTCACCTTCACAGAACTTAACTTTGGTTCAGGCATATTCTTTCACTCTAAAATTTAATTCCAGTGAAATATAAAGGGTTTGGGTGGGTTTTCTTTGCTTCACATAAATGTAGGCTTTTAATTTATATTTTTCTGTAAAGAATTTCATTTTAAGGCAGTCATCTATCACATTCTTCTAACTGAAAGGACAGATTCAGAAACCTGAATTTCCCTGTAAAACTCCCCAGAAAGATTTTTCTGCCAGACTCTGTCTCTGTTGGGGGAGAGAAAGAATACTGAGGCTTAAAAGATATTTTTTAATGTGAAAAATTGTTCCAGATAGAAGATTTCAAATCAGGCCAGCCCAACACAGACACTGTGACCATTTTGGCCTGTTTTATGCTGCCTACCTTGTCACTCAGACTTCTGTGACTGCAGAAGGTGTGGAAAGGCATCGAGGGAAGGTGTATTTAGATGTCTGGGGATGGCCATGGTGTAAAAAAGGACCCTAACTCAGGCAGGAAAGAGAGTCAAAACAAAACACTTCCTATTAATAATAACATCAAGTGTAACCATGGCAAGCTGTTAAGCCTTTAAATAAACATACCATGGCAAGCTGAAGCATAAGTTTCAACCAGCTTGTTAGAACACAGTCCTCCACCATGACAGAAGTTAAGATGCTCTGCATGCACAAAGCCTGTGCCAGGGCATAATCCGCGTTTTGGCTACTCTGGCTACTCAGGGAAATCAGCAGATTAGTGGGGAAGCACTGTTAATGGAGGAAGACAGCACTTTTCTCATCTTCAGGATCTTTTCAGCCTCAGAAAATGCTGACTTGCAGAATCTGCTCAGAAGACTCTTGTTCAGACACAAGCCAGTAAATTTGCTCATTCTTACAAAAGATAATGAATGATTAATAAATGAGTCAATTCAGTGAATGTCTGGCCTGTGCTTCTCCCTTCAAGAAGATAATTGGAGCAGTGGGGACACAGAAAGGAGAGACAGACATCTGCTGAGCGATAGTGGAGATCATGTTTTAAAAACAATTTCTGTAGGTTCACTCACTTAACAGAGAAAAAGTGGGGGAGGGAGGAAGGATTTTCATACCAGCAGCTTGACTGAGTGCTTAAAACAAGGCATTTATATAAATATCTGTGTTCTTCTTCCACCACTGTAACCCCACAGGTGAAAGGAGATGAAATAGAAACCAAAATATTCCTAGACCTGTTAACTGTTTTCTGCTGGTTTCTGTCTGTTTTTTCAATGTTAACAAATCTATAAAACCTGCAACTCAGTATCCCTGAAAAGAGGGAAAGGTTAACAGAGGTAATTGCTGTTGCTGTTATAGGCAATGAGTTTGTCTATTGCAAAGGTAAGGAGATAAATACTTCTCAGAGACAACCCCCTTAAACAGGAAAAAACATTTTTAAGGTCTTCTGAAAAGAACATCATGAAGCATGGATACTGTCCTTTGGAATCACTTGCATTTGTTACACAATTTAATTGAGTTTTTACATACACAAAAAATATCACAGTAAGGGATGGAAGGTGAAGGCAAGCAGCTTTTATCCCTCCCCAAAACACTGTCTAATTTTATCATAGCACACCACTGTGCTTTCTGATAAAACTCAGGATACATCTATTCCTAAACCTAGGCTTAATTTCCAAGCTTAGCTTTTTCATAAAATCTCCAAATTGTGGTTTTTTTCCATATTAAATGCAATCTGCATCTGCACTTCTGAATATACATGGCTTATATTACAGTACCAGCATGAGATTTGTGCTCCAAATGCATTGTCATTTCCTTTGGATACGTGAGGTTTTCTAAATTGCAGACAGACAGACTGTGACTGGTTCCTTCCTTGCTTATGTTAGCTTGGATCCTGTTCTCAGCTTACCCTTTCTAAGCTTAACTTAAATGCATCTGCTATCTCTCCCTCATCTCTTTGGTTTATTGGATATTTATTGGACTTTAGATACATAACAAGACCACTGTTAAATGTCAACTCCTGAGCATGAGAAAGCACATCTCTTCCCCAGATTTGTCCTTGGCAACTTAATGAAAAAGCCACACCTTAATGCACACACACATTCACTGTCCTTCTCCTTTCATTCCAAGGGCTGTTGCTGCATATGTGCATGTTTGTAATGTCCCTGTTTCAAGACAGACTGAGCCCATAAGGATCTCAAATTCTCCTGTATTTCTAAAATAAACTCCTCTGTATCCTTGCAGTTTCCTTCAGCTTGCTCTCCTGCAAACCTTCAGCCCTAATCATTCCCTCAAGGAGCTGAAGACTCTGAATGCCTGTGTCTAAAACAGGCATTTGGGGCATTTCCCCAGGGGAACAGTACAACTTGTCTCACATCCCCTTCTCAGAGGGAGCCAGCAATAAGCTGTGTGGACTATGGGGAGGAATGCTGGAGGGAATCCCAGCATTATGTTAGATCTGCCAACCTGACAGGTTCAACAGAAACCTTGAAATTTCCTACCCCTATGCAGTGACCCGTGGCAAATCTGCATGACAATGTATTGTGTAATTGCAGGAAGCCAGTGCAATATCATTCAGGAACAGGAAGCTTGGGAACTGTTTACAGCCACCACCACCACCAGCAGCAGTGACAAAACCTGTCATTACCTTGTGCAGTTTCTTCAGAAACATGGATGCAATTGCAAAGTCTTATCACTCAGCTTTATAGGGAAGATCTGCTGAAGGAAAAGAATAACATGGGAAGAGCAAAAAAAAGAGACTGGGCTTGGTTGATTGCTGTCATGATTACATTACACAGGTTGAAAGACAGTTTCAGCAATTGCTTATTGTGTATGAGAAGACAGAATTGTTTGCCATCAGTTAGGCTTCAGTTAAGTTTACTATTCCTTATCTCTTGTTTAAGGTAGTACTTCAAAGGAGTACTTGCTTCTTGCCCTTTGACTCAAGTGGGCACAGCAGTGGGATGCCATGTGGGAGATGCAGATTTGAGAGCCTTCATGTGTTCCAACTCTCAGGTGAACAAGAGGTAGGAAATTCTGCCTATTTTTTCTCAGCTAATTTAGATTAACTCATGAATTCATGTGCAGAACTTTCAAAGAGCAAAATTGTACCCACATGCTGGCTATGGTTAGCAAGCAAAGAAACACATCACAGGCCCCCATTACCTGAGTTTTGAGCACATTTTTAGCCAAATAGGGCTTTTAGAATCCATGCTCATATTCCAGAAATATGAGAACAAATAAAAACCTGTTTGGAAAGGAAACCTATGAGCTCCCATGGCTTAAAATCAAGCACAGCTTAATAGGAAAGCTACTTTGCTAAGGAGAAGAAGCTGACTGTAGCTTAAATATATGGAAGCTATTATGGTCTCAGAAATTTCCAAAATCAGGCTTGCCATGAACTAAACTTTCAACTCTACTTTTAAAAGTTCTAAACTCTTTGTTTAATGAAAATCTCAAGAAGGAAAAATCAGGAGATCAAATGCTATAAAAACAAAGGGGGTGATGAATGGACCAATGATATCTAGGCAGCATCACCTTCAGATGTAGAAATGAGACTGTCCATGGTAGAAAGCATTGTCACCTCAGAGGTGAGGCAGTGGTGGTTGTGCTAATATCATCTTCTCTTGGGAGACTAATAGGTTTGCTGGAGCTGAAGAGGCTGAGGAGTTTTTGGAAAATAAAACAGTACTAATAAGTATTGCTAGAACTGACAGTCACAGATTCTTTGGTTCAGTAACCAAGCTTTTCCCTATCATTCCAAACCCCCTGGAAATAGAATTGACAAATTTGGAATGAATGCACAAAGTGCTTCTAATGTCTCAAGTGCGTCTGTGATGGAGTGGGGGAGGTATTAGTTCAAACTTTTACTAAGTTGTATTGTTCTTCTGACATTAGGTTTTTACTTCAGTATCATTTGAGCCACAGAGAGATAGAAGTTTTTTATTTAATGTAATGCTGAAATTATTATTTGTATTACAGTAGTCATACCAAGGTTGTGGAACACTGTCGTGCTCTGATCTGCAGAGCCGGATAGTATGAGACCATTTGTGCCACAATGAAGTATATAAAAAACCCAAAATATTCAGAGCAGAACATGGTTAGAAAGAGTCTGACTAGCAGCTGTTCAGAGACAGGAACAAATATTACAGCAGGGCCTCATCCAAATTTCAAAAATACACAGTGTAAACTTTTTTGATGGACTATTTCTAGACTCATTTTTGTAACCAAATTTTTTTAAATCTTAAAAGCAGCTCCCAAGAAAAGAAGAAATAGCTCCAGTGAGGCTCTTTTGAACTCATACCACTCTAGCACACATGTTTCTACATAGTCTGGCTACTCACAACCATGTTCAGGATCCTGGAAAAGCTTGCTCAGCTCATGCTACCTCCTTTTCATTTCAGTGACACTTCTTTGGATGTCCAGACTGCCCTTGATAATTGTACACTTGCAATACATAATGGAAACACCTTGTATAGGTGACCCTTTTGTGTTTTAATGGTTAGTTTGAAGGAACACTGTACCATTAGCTCCTACTGCAATCTTAAGGACTCTTGTGGAGGAGGGTACTGCTTGTTCTAAGAAAAGGTATCTGATCTGACCCTAAACAGGTAACTGCTCAAAAAGCAAGAGAGCTCTTCTATTTAATCAAACACTGTTCTAGAGAAAAGGAGAAACTGAAGGAACAGAAGAGAAGAAGGGGAGTGAGAATATGCCTGAGAACCTGTTCTAGTGGTTTCAGCCCTTGGTTTAAGCCAAAGTCTCCAATCTCCTTGAAAACACCAAAGGTATCCAGCCACTGTATTTTAAGTACAGATCTCAGAGATGCCTGTACAATCTCAGAGATGCCTGTACAATTCACTCGTGCTGTGGAGCTTTTTCTGGTTACAAAGGTTTTAAAGAAAGAGAAGGAGAAACTATGTTTCAAAAGATTACATGCTTTAATCACAAACACTTTCTATTGTTCAAGATTACACTGTTATTAAATGAGTGTTTCACTTTCAAGTACATGAGAGTATTTGAAATATTTCAAGGGCACTTCTTTTAGCTTCTAACAACTAGACGTTGCTGCCACCACCGGACTGTTATTTAGAAGGAACATGAACCAGAGATATTCTGACCTCTGTTAGTTTGCTTTCCTGACAGGCACATAGTTAAGTGTACATTAAATAATGAATGCTTATTTTTCAACATTGCCATGATTAATTTAAGAAATTTAGGGAAACTCAAGAAGTGCTGGCCAAAATTTCCAGTCATCCTTTTAGCTGCAGTATAGCTAACAGAAGTACATTACAATGAAGTCAGTGAGAAATATTTTCTCTTTTTCTTTTTTTGAGACAATTCTTATTTAAGGATTGTCATTATTTTTATCTTCTTACTTGTAATCAAAGTAGGAAACAAATTCCTTTTCCAACAGCTTTTGGCATTTATAAAGATATTAAAAACAAGTTAGAATCATAGAATCATTTAGGTCATAAAAGGCCTCCAAGATCATCTAGTCCAGTCATTAACCTAGAACTGTCATGTTCACCAGTAAGCCGTAAGTGCCACATCCACACATCTTTTAAATACCTTCAGGGATGTTGACTACTGTTCCAATGCTTGCCAACCCTTTCAGTGAATAAATTTTTCCTACTCCACAATATAAAACCCCTGATCCAACTTGAGGCCATTTCCTCTCATTCTGTCATTTGTTCTCTAGGAGAAGAGACCAACCCCCAGCTGGCTACAGCCTCCTTTCAGGGAGTTGTAGAGACTGATAAGGTCTCCCCTGAGCCACCTTTCCTCCAGGCTAAACAACCCCAGTTCCCCCAGCTGATCCTCATAAGACTTGTGTTCCAGAAGTTTCCCTTCTCTGGACCTGCTCAAGCCCTTCAGTGCCGTATTTTTAGTGAGGGGTCCCAAACTAAATGCAGGATTCAAGGCATGGCTGCATCAATGGGGGCAATCTCACTGCCCTGGCCCTGCTGGCCACACTGCTGCTGATCCAGGCCAGGATGCCACTGGCCTTCTTGGCCACCTGGACACATGCTGGCTCATGTTCAGCTGCTGTTAACCAGCACCCCCAGGTCCATTTCTACTGAGCCACTTTCCAGTCACCCTTCCCCCAGCCTGTAGTGCTGCTTAGGGTTGTTGTGGCCCAAGTGCAGGACCTGGCACTTTGCCTTGTTGAACCTCCTGCAACTGGCCTCAGCACATTGATCCAGCTGTCCAGATCCCTCTGCAGACCCTTCCCAGCCTCCAGAGATCAAGGCTCCTACACAGGTTGGTGTCATTTATGAATTGACTTACTCCCTCATCCAGATCACTGCTAAAGTTATTAAACAGAGCTGGTCCTAGCCCTGGTTCTTAGGGAACCCCACTAGTGACCAGCTGCCAGCTTCACTCTCTGGGTCCAGACATCCAGCCAGTTCACCCAGTGAAGAGAGTACCTGCTCAAGCCATGAGTGGTCAGTTTCTCCAGGAAAATCCTGTGGAAATTCAAGGCCTTTTACTAAAGGCCAGGTAGACAACATCCACATCCTTTCCCACATCCACTAAGCCTTGAAATAGGAGATCAGGTTGATCAAGAAGAACATTCTTTTCATAGACCTATGTTGGCAGCCCTGGTCACCTGGTTATCCAGTATATACCATGTGATGGCACTCAGTATGATCTGCTCCATGACCTTCCCCAGCACGGAGGTCAGACTCACAGGGCTGTAGTTCCCTGAATTCTCCTTCCAGAATTTCTTGTAATTGGGTGGCACATTCACTGACTTTCAGGCAGGTGGAACCTCCCTGGTTGGGCAGAGCTGCTGCTAAATAATGGAAATTGGCTCAGTGAGCACTTCTGCCAGCTCCTGCAGCACTCTTTGGTGGATCCCACCCAGCCCTGTAGACTTGTGTGTGTCTAAGTGGTGCAGCAAGTCACTGATCATTTCCCCTTGCATTTATGGGAGCTTCATTCTGCTTCCTGTCCCTGTGCTCCAATATAAGGAGTTAAATACAATGTGTGGTGGGTTTACAGGACTGCTTAAATTGAAACAGTCCAGACCCCTCTGCTAGTTAATAAAACTCAACCCACTTGTAAACTCCCATTCACCTGAATTTTTGAGTAATCTGGCACCACATAGCCATTCTATCTCAAATATAATGGCTCCAATGTATCACAGGAAAGTGGCACTTTTTAATAGATCAGCAACAGCAGATCATCACTATTTTTCAGAAGTACTTCTAAATATTTTCTTACTTATTCCATAAAGAAATGTCCTATCTTTATTATTACTATGACAACTACTCAAAAATACTGGGGGAAAAAAACCTACCTCACTTCTATATCAAGCAATTCAAATCAAATCTGTGGGCAGGCTTTGATTTTGGGGTCAAATTCTGTGTGCAGGTGGTTCTCATTGAATTCAACATGATCCCAAAGAATGCAGCAGAGGACTGAATTTGGCCTCTATCACCTACCCTAAAATATAAGGTGCGGTTCTGCCTTTACGCTGTATGGAAAGATACTGTACCCCTTTAGTTTATGAGTCTGCTTATTATCAGTCTTTGGGAAAGAAAATATGGTTAAATTTAGATTTCCACACAATGTTTTGATTTAAGCAAAGGAATTCAGTGACCACCAGCTTGGAACATCCTTCTGGTGTCAGAAGTAAGCAGTAAGCAGATTCGAAAAAGCTGTGCACGTACTCTTGATTGATTGAAGGGGAGAACAAAGGGAATGTCAACCCTCCAGGTTTAGATGAGGATCAGGTGGTTTCAAGCTGAAAAGAAACAGGGACCTTTGTTTTGTTTTAAGCAAAATTCTGAGAACATCCATGGTCCCACGTATCCCGCATTGCTGTAAAACACAGGAGGAAAAAACATCTACAAAAAAGACTTGTTGCACCATTTTTCTCACTCATTCATTCTGAAGGGATGTGAAATCTCCCACTTCCCCATCTTTGAACAAACTGCTTCAAAATGATTATTCTTATTTAGTATTAGGTAAATATCAACTGAGTGATACAGTAGCATTGGGCCAAACACTTTTATAGGGTTGGACATCACAATGCTTCAAAAGGAAGATCCATATACTCAAAAGCAATTTTTAATTATTTAAATCCTACATGAAATTAATAAATAATCCTTTAGGAAATAAATAAATATTAGGCAAATAGATAAATAAAAGCATATGTGAAAGCAGTACACTAAAAGAGTCAGAATGATTGGCAGTGCCATCAGCAACCTCTAGATCAGGGAGGATTATTGCTAGCAGCCAGAGATTCTTCTCTTATTCCTGTCCTTGGCAGCTTGTGCTGCAGCCTGGCTCAATTTCTTCCTTCACACTTTTGCCCTGTAGGATTAGAAGATTCCAGCTTCCTCACAACTCCCACTGCAGGGACTTATGCAGATGGATAGTTAATATTCCTCTGTGTTTGGCCCTCTGATCATTTTGCTAACATGGAATTAATCTGCCAAGTTTACCTCAGAAAATGCACCAAACAAGGGGGCCAGGCACTGAGAAGAATACTTTGTTGTCTTAAAATATAGCCAGGAATGCTCTACCATAGGGTGGTCAAGTGAATAATTTTCAATAAATTATGCATTTTGAGTGGGGGGGGAAGACTATTTCAACTGAAAGCGATTCTTCAATGTGAATCAGATTTGGCAAATTCGAATTAGTGCAAAAAATAATTAAAACATATAAAAATTACAAATTGTCTCGTCTGAGTCTTTCTGAAAGAAAGGGGTAAAGAGAGGCTATATTTATGAAGATTTGGAACAATTCACAAATCAGAAGAGGTGTATTCCTTACAGGTTGGATAATATTATCAAACATATGAAGCTAACATTCAAATCTTCCTTTTGCCTCATTCAGTGTGTGAGCTTAAAATGTCCTTTGACTTAGCAGAGCACATAACCAGCCTAGCAAACACATGGGTTTTTCTGTGGAAAGCTGTTCTGCTTTGCATGACAAATGGAAGCCACCAGGTCTGCAGTTGAACATTTCTCTCTCAACTCTCTGCACTACAAACCTCTAGTCTTTTTCTTCCCCCAGTTCATATTTACTTCAGGTGCAGATTTCTGTAGGACAGTAAAGTAGGGCCTCTCTCAAGGTTCCTAGGATTTAGTCATTAGAATTTAATTCCCTAGGGGAAAGCCCTAACCCAGAGCCCAGATCTGATGGAACTAGATGCAAAGTGATTTGAAGGAGGCATGGTGTGCTTCCTTCACCACCAGCCAATACATTTCACACTAACACTTGTATCTAAAGGGGAGTAAACTATTCTCCCTCTGATCTATGGAATTTCTCCCACTTTGACTGATTGGAAGCACAGACTCCACTCAGACATGGCTCCTGGCACTGCACTCAGGTCTCCCCAGTGCCATGAGCTCTGGGCTGTTGCACAAAAGGTGGGCACCTCCATGGGTTGTGTTTCTGAATAGAAGAGGATGTGTCTGCTTTGCCCTGTGTGGCTCTCAAAACCAGAGCATTGTAGGACCAACTCTCAAAAGGGTTGTTCTCTAACTGCTTTTCTCTCTTCTTTTCCTTTAGTGAATGAAATCAAAATAGTTGTCTTGTTATCCTACCAGCTTAGAGATTGAAAATAGTGAAATGCACCTTAATGAAAGTGATCCTCTTTGAAAGGTGTTTTTGATTATTACACCTCATAAGAAGCTAAATAATTTCATCTCTGAAGGAGAAAGTTTATGCTGAAGTCAGCTATAAATAGCAGAGTTTTATTTGAATGAGATAGACTGTCTCTGCTCTGTGGCAGGGATTATCTTTGGCTGATACTATCTGTTTTGTGTAAAATAAACCTGATATTACAGAGTGCATAGTTTAGGATATCAAATGTCCTCTTTTGTTAGTATTAATGTCATTATTAGGTTCCTCATGCATTTGACATAGGCGGATTTTAAAAAGGAAGTTACATCTAAGTGTTCCTGTGTGTGGAAAAATGTAAGAATTATTTCTTCCCCTTGTATATTTATCATATCACAGTTCCTCTTTCTGTCTCCTGTCTGTTTTAACTGCCAAAGTGTCCAACATTTCATGTGTTTTCCATTCTTCTCTTAGAACAAAGATCTCAGCTATTCAAAGTTACATTGTCCAATCCTTAGTCTTGTTAAAACAAGCTGAAATGCTGCACAGAATATTTTTTGATTGTGATCAATTCAGCTCCAGTTTTTGAGATGTTACTTACCATAAGCAGTTTCTCAAAACAGACATTTATTTATTGAGTGCAGCATTTGACATACACAAAAGAAATCTTTAAGAATATTGGTATATTTCGATGTAAGCTCAAATGAAATCAGGTATAAAATACAGAAATGTAGCTCTATGTAAAGGAGATTTTCTGATGTGAGACTGAAGCAGGCAAGCTGAAAATGCAGGGCTGTAATACACATTTACAGCACCTAACTCCCACAGTGTGTGGCAGAGCTCTGAGACAAGGGAACACGAGGAACATACTCTTTAAAATACTGAGTACTTGATGCCTGAATATGTTTCAGGATTTTGAGAAAAGAGGGTATTCCTGTAAAGGAAATTCTGGGGGTATTTTAGAAACAGTTTCATGAACAGCCCCCATCAACCAGAAGAATCTGAGACAGCCCATAGGAAGCTGCTCAGAGTCTTAGGCATTTTCTTATTTCTGTCCCCCAGCATCAAAAATTATACATATAAAAGTGTGTGTGTGTGTGTGTGTGTGTGTGTGTGTGTGTGTGTGTGTGTGTGTGTGTATGTGTATACATATATTTAAAGCAAGATACTTGCAAACATTTGGTTTGGACCTGAGTTAAGTGAATGTTTCAACTAGAATGGAGGAGATGGCCACTTCTGTCAGAGGTGATGGTGAAGAACTGGGCCTGTGCTCACCACCTAGCATATGTCAGCAGCTGAAATCTTTGAATCTCATTTTCTAACTCATTTTTTAACTACCTATAGATTTGTGTAATGCAGAGCTTTATAGAAAGACCATGTGCACTGCCATCAGGTGCTCAAAATGAATCTACATTAGTTCACAGGGTGTCTTTTTTTCAATACATGACCTCATGCTAGGTGGGAAAATACAGAAGAAAAAACGGAGGAGATTAATTTCCACATATTACTCGGGATAATCAGGATTCTCACAAGCCTTTCACCAAAATAAATGTGCTAATTTTGGTTTTGGTAGTCTTTTAGCAACCCTTTCTTGAATAGATATAAAATTTCATCAAGAAATCAAAACTGTTCTAAAGGGCTAAATATACACTGTATTTTCTCTAGATTACAGCACCATCTGATTCCTCTTTTAGAAATTTAATATCAGGAATTCTAAAATATTACTTCCAAAAGACAATCCTTTCGCTTCTATTTTAAGTGGAAAAGGGATATACTTATTTATTATCAGGCATATCTACTTATAGACTGAAGAGGAATTTTGGAGTCTATTTGTCTTATGGAGAATAAATATGCTGACAGAATATTGTCTTTGTATCTGCACCAGAAAAACACCTGCTGAACCATTAAAATGAAGAATTAGAGTCTGGTTTGGGCACAATAGTAAACTAACAAAATATATTTGAGTACCAGAAATAACTAGTTTGTGATTTGAATATTCTATTTTCCAGGTTGCTTTTTTTTTTTTTTTCTCTTTGGTTAAGTATATCTGAGAAAACCCCAAGAACCTCAGCAGGCTGTTGGCAACTTGATAGCAGGAGAGATCAGTTTTCACCGCCCTCAGTGGTACAAATAAAACTTATTCTGGTTTTTAATTGCACTATATATGTCCAGATATACACAGAAATTGTTCAGTGAGCAGTGAGATGAACTGGATGCCTTTTCCACACCACACATCCCTCCAAGGTCCCCTGAGAGCCCCAGCTCTTTGGTCAGCAAAGCAGCAGCATGTGCTGTCCTGCAGCCAGCATGTGTGCAAGCTGGTCACCTGCAATCCCTTCAAACATTGCAGAGATGGATTACAATGGCTTTTCTTTTGATAGCAGCCCTTATTTGGGTCTCTCTTGCCTTCACAGCCATCACTTTCTGCACAATGTGTAGGAAGTTTGGGGTCCTGGGTCCTCTGGCTTGTTAGTTTTCATTGTCACATAGCAACCAGTTCAAAAATTACTACAGAGGAGGAACGAGCAAGACATATGGACATGCCCTTCACCATGGGATGGCCTAAGCCTCATTCTTCTCAGAAACTAAACTAAACTCATGCACATATGTGTATATATTTAAGTTAGGGAAAATACCAACGCAGTTATCTCGTTTTAAATATACAGATTATAAAAACTGCTGAAGAACAGTTCAAACAGAAAAGCTAGGGATTTTATGTGATATGTTCTTAGCTATTTTACAGTTTAAACAAAGCAGTCATGGCACTTCTCATTTCAGTTACATCAAATGTATCACATGCAAAGTATAGATTCAGGCAGCTGAAGATCCTGACCAAGCTAACAGCAACCTTGTGAAGGGAGGCTGATGCTTGCTATTCAGTTTTACTCTGTGTCTTTAAACTGTGGCTGCAACAGCCTCAAACCAACATGTGAAGTCTAAAGTCTGGAACTCTATCAAATTATGTGAAACAATAAACTCCTGAAAGTAGCATTTAAAGTAGCCATTAAAAAATCAGTTTCAGGAACCTTGTCATCCAAGGAGTTAAAGATAGCAATGAATCCAAGCAGGATTTTGCTTTTTGACAATACTGGAAACATAACCATAGATTTTTATAGAAACCATAAAACAGTACGATGAATTATTTTTTTAGGTGTTCTTGGACCAACTCTTGTATTGCTGTAAGAAAAAGTCCTTTAAAAGCAAACAGAAGCTTTTGTAAGAGTGCTGCAGGAAAGCATTGGTCCACAGCCTTTTAGGAAAAGGCTGATGCACTGGTAATTGCTACATTTAGGAATTTTCAGTATTTAGATTTCCATAAAAGATGCCCTAAATAGTGGCAGAAAGCCCCATAGCTGCAGAATACCTGCCAGCCAGCAAGCCTTGGTTCCCGTCTCTCCCGCTCAAGTGTCTCAGTGTTATGTAACAGGAGAAGGGAATGTTCTCTCTTCTGGCAAAGGACACTGAACCCAGCAATTTGTCTTGATGGGACTGAGCAGAGCACATGAAACCAAGTGAGTTATTGCAGCCTGCGGTTTCAGGAACTGGTTTAAAGATAGCCTCCAAATTATCAAAATTTACATAAAGAAAGACATCTGACTACGACCATGAAATACTTCTACCAAGTTTGGAAAGCAAAACTCAAGCAATGAATGGTCTATGTCATAAATGAATGTTTTGGCTGGATGAACAGGCCAGCAAAGAAAGAACATTGAATAAGCAAAGGTTTTAATATTCTGACAATTATAAACAGTCCTTTGTTTTTTTCTTTTTCTCTTACATGCACAAGAGTGTCAGCTGGGGAAACTATATATTCATAAAACATCTGGTGTTCAGCTTTTTGCTATAATCAATCAGTCTTTTTATTTTATTTTTCCAACACTGCAGAAAAAAAAGAAAGGATTTGGACTGCTTAATTAAAGTACCAAAGCCTCTTCCTTCTGGATACAAGGCGGTGGGTTGTGACTCACAGTCAATTATTTGTAAGATTTGTCTTAAAGGAGGGAAGGCCTCATGGTTGGAAAGAACAGTTTCTCGTGGTTTTAATATCTTATGTTAAAATCTATTGAACAGATCATCTCCGGAGCAATTGTTTACTCACAGGACAGAGAATGGCATTGCTGATTAACTGTTTTAAGGCATTTATAGTGAGTAGCTCTGATTTAGAGAAACTACATATAGTGGGAAAATTATACTTTAGCTTTTGTTCCCTGCAATTATAAATGTAGTAATAACATAAGCATGCATAGTCATATAAACATAAACATACATAAGAGCTAATTAAGCATACATAGCAATAACACTTTCACATAACTGCAATGCTTCCTAGCTGGCATCATTTGCAATGAGGCATTACAGCTTCCCCAAATGATTTATACCCTGCCAGCACTAAGTTTGAAACCTCATTCAGCTGCTAGTAACCCCATTTGGTAGTGGTGTTATCTTTTTGCACCCTACAGCTAGAGGGGCACATTTGCAAAAGCTTTTTTCAGCCTACCTGATCCCTGCAGAGGACAGAGAAGGTATTGTCTGCACGATTGTTGAAAATATTATTCTGTTTCTGAAAGTTTAGTTAGTGACACTGACTTCTATCTGCAATCTTATCTGTAGTTTTAGTGTCACTCAAGTGGAGAGGGGACACTCAACTGGTTAGTACTTACATCCCAGCTGTGCCTTTGCAGTCAGAACTTTGGACTCTGAGAAATGTGAAAAGAAATACTGAAAATTAAATTACTTATCAGCCACACCTCCTTCAATACGTGCCAGGAAGATGTGCCTTGTGTCTGTGTGCATTTATGCTTGCACAGTGACCTGACTACATGCTTACACCAGGTGTAATATCCTACACCTGAACCTCTTTTAGGCATCAGAAGGAACCTGATGGAAGACACTGACAGGAAAAGAAGCTTAGTTCTCTAGTTTACATGCAAAAACTTTTAATTGTTTACCCAGAATTATGTGTCTTAATTTGAGGGTGCACCTAGTCAGCCAGTGCAATTTCAGCCCTCACTGGACTTTGCTGAGCAATTTGAAGCTTGTCTCTGTCAGTGACTGATTGAGCTTAGGAGAGTCAGTCAGTGATCATAGGAATTATAGATGCAAAATGTGATTAGCATTTTTGAAATTGTGTAAATAAGACATAGCACACATTTCACATGTAAAATAAAACTTTAAGACTCAAAAATGTCTTTGAGTTCTTTCATCTCTCTTTGAAAGCCTTTTTTCCCCCCCAAGGTTCATCTCTCATAAACATATTAAAACAACACAAACAAACAAATAAGATAGCTCAGTGATGAAATGACTTGCCACATAAGCACCCTCACTCTGCAGGAAACCTCGCCATGACTCTGCCGTGCCTACACATTAATGAACAAATCTTGTGTTTTGTAAATAAGCTCTGCAAAGTCTGCTGGAAAAGTGCTTTCTTCCTTGTTTCATCAATAAAGTTACTATGTGACTTTTAAAAAATTCCACTGCACTAGGAAAATTTCTGTTTCCTTTTATGTCCAGATTTAGCAAGTTTTTCAAAGCCCTTCTTATTAAGAAAAGTTGTGGCTGGAAGCATGGATAAGTAGCTACAACGATTCCAGAAGCTATAAATATTCAGGTTATGATATTCAAGAAATTATCCTCTCTGAGGTGGGCTTTATTGTCTCCTAGGGCCCACCTGCAGCTAGGTAAGGGCCTCCCAAAGTGAAGTGGATGGCCCTAAATGATCATAGGTGGTTTTTAAAAAATAAACATAAAATTAGTTTCACACCTACTTAGACAGTTTAGAATTTTAATGTGCAAAGTCTGCCAGGGCTTTGCAGCGAAATAAGGCCATGCATTCAAGCTGCCTGAAGCCAATCAGAGAGCCAGGCTGAGTACTACCCATTTTGCAATTAGGAATCACTGCTCCATTCTAGAGCACATCATTCACAAACTCTTACTTTGATCACATTTTCGCATGTAGACTCCCTACAATAATAAAAAAAAAAGCCCTAACAATACTTAAAAAAAGAATGTTCTAGCCTGAAAAAACCAAGAGGTGAGATCTGTTTGATGCACACAATCCAGCACGTAGCAGGCTTTTCCAAATTTTTCTGAACATGCGCCCACACCGCCCCTCCTCCTTCCTGCTGAGAGGCTCCCTCTAGGAGTATTTTGATTCATTTATAGTTTTACTTGTGACTTCTGGATGTCTGGTAGCCCTGGCACAGGTCAAAAGCTTTATACCTGGAGTTGCCAGCCATATGGCAGGTGAAGTCTCCGAGGTGTCCTGCCTGGCCACCCGCCTTCCCCTGACATTTCCCCGGAGCAGCAGCCCAAGCACTGCCCCTGAGCCGCACGTGCAGCCCGTCCTGCAGCTCCTGCATTTATCTTGGACGTATTCCACATCTGCCAGACACCCCTCACACACATCTCCAGTTTGGAAAAGCTCTAGGTATGACTGAGCTTCAGTCAAACCACTCACTGCCTGTAGAGGAGGGATGGAGAGAGGTGTGTTTCACTGGTTTAAATCAGCTTTTCTTTATGTCACTCAACACTGGACAGTGCTTTTTCTTACTGGAGCCCTGGTATCCTGAGTGATTTAACTCTCCCACCTCTATTTCCCCGTTGAAGGAGCATGATGAGACAGCCTCAGACCGTGCAGTTTTCCTATATTGCCTCTGGATCCTAAATAGGGATCAGCCTTCACTGTAGTTGGCATTTGTTTGCAAGTCTATGAAAGGACATTCATACATCCTAAAAAACCTTGCCAATTAACTCTGCATTGTTTTAGTTTGGCTTTGCCATTTGCTTACAGTGACTCTTAAGTCCCAAACAATATGAATTTAAGACAGCAGGATAATTCTGTAACTGTTTTTCAGCAGTGTGTTTTGTGTTAATGGCTTTCAGTCCCACAAAGTTTCTGCCTAGTACCACATTTTTAATGCCCTTATAATCAAATCCTATCAAAGTACTACAGTGCCAGAAGTGCACCTACAGTTAAATCCAGCTAACTTAGCAAAGGACAGGTGCCTTAGGAGGACTCCACCATGGCTAACATATTATTCACACAGGGAAACAATTGAGGAAATAATATATAATAATTTATGGGAAAAATTAAAATGCTTTCTCTGCCAGACAATCTTGGCACTCCCCCATACACTCCCAATTACCAGATGCAAGATAATTCATAAGCACTAATAAGCTCTCTGGCTTTCTTTTGAAATGAAACAACAGGTTCTCTCTGACATCAGACTTGTGTGCCACCCTGGGCAGACACAACTCCAGCATCCCTCCCACCAGCCCACCACCTCTACAGCCCTGGCTGCAGTCAATTGGCTGTTTTGCAGCTGGAACAAATGCCTTTTGCTGTGTAGACACAGACTCTGAGGACAAAGATGTCCCTGAAATATTTCCTCTCTTTGTTCCTTATCTGATCCCAGCTACTTGGAGTCTGTGAGCCAGAATTGTTCCCAGCTTTTCCTTTACTAAGCTTCTGCTGCTGATAACAATAACACCACTTTTATATAATAGCCTATATCCAGGTCTAGGGTGGCTAATTTAAGCATCCAGCCCTAGGGCACCTGGTGCATATCCCCATCCCTGACCAACACAGTCCTGCTAAATGATGTAAAATGCTTCCCTCTTCTCTCAGTGGAGAGAAGTGTCTTTGAAGAGCTCCAGAAGAAAAATCAAGCACCCTAAGCATGTATTTCTCTGTACAGACTGAACAAGTAGTAATTGTAAATACTGTGTGACTCCTTCCCTTCTGAAGTCCAGGTCATCTCCTGTTCTTCTGAGAAGAGGACCCACATGTAGAAAGATGTATATTTTTGCACAGCAATGGAATTGTTAGAACATGTGCATGACTCTACTCATCATAAAACGTTTGTGAAAGCACCCCCTACTTCATCATAATGATCCAGCTAAAAAGAGAAGGTTTAAATAGAGCAGATTAAAGTGCCAGTTGTCCTTTCTAGCTTGCCTACACTAGCAACCACACCATTATAATTTCTGCAGGGTATAGAACAGCATTGGCACTGTAAAGGAAATGTAAAATTACTTCAGAAGCTATGATTTTAATTACAGCCAGTGGAATGGGGAAGAGGGCAGAGTAGGAAATAAAAATACAAAGAGAGTATAAATAGCATTGCCTCTTAGGACAGTACTATTTATCTTACTCTGAGTATAAAGTTGCTTTATTTTCTTAACTTCCTGCTTTGGAAAGCAGCCACTAAATTAAAAGGAAATGTGGTTTTGTAATGCAAGGAAGATTTTTTTTTTCTCTGAATTATAAAGCTGGAGAACCCAAAGCAATGACTAATTCAAAAACCAAGTTGGAGAAAGATTTAGCTGATTCCAAATTACTTTAAAGAAAATGGGGAAAAGAATAAAGGAAGGAATTCCTTTCCAAATAAAATTAATTCAATTAATAGTGATTATTAGGAACAGTTTCCCTTTCTCGTATATTCATTTTTGACTGGTTTTTCCTTTTTCATGTTCATCAGCAAAGTTATCAGTGAAGCAAATAACACTGAAACAGAAGTCTACTCATAAAGTGCTGCTCATTTTCAGTATGGATATCATAATTCGCTAAATAGGTACCTAGAAAAAGAAGCAAAGACGAAAAGAGATTTTGAAATCAATTTCTTAAAGAAAATATATAAACCTGCAATTAATGAATGAGTGTGTGATAGGTTTGTTTAAATGCACAGCCCTGCTGTTTGTAGTCACCACAGGATAGGCCAGCAGGTCCCTGGCTTCCAAGACAGAAGGAAATTCCCCATGGATGCTGGGCTGTGTTTCCCAGCACCAAGTGGACATGTTTGGTACCTCAGGGGACCTCAAATAGCTCCAAATGCCTTGTTTGAAACTGGACCCCTCCCACAGGGTCATCATTTCCCATCCTTATTTTTGAAAACACTTCTTAACTTCTTCCTTGAAGCCCAGCATTTTATTTGTACCTTGGGCCCATTCAGCACACAATACTCCAGGGTTATGATAGCACAAGTAACAGCTGTGTCTCTGATAAATCAAAAGCCATTTGACACTGATTGGTCTGGGTCCTCCTCAGGAAATTTGTCTTGGAGACAGGTAGTTGAAGCAGTCCAAAGCACAGTCAAAGAGATGGTCATTTAACAGGGTGAACCATCACAGTTCCTGCAGTCAAACTCCCTCCCTACCCTGTCCACTGGAGCAGTGTGAGCACACACACACACACACACACACACACACGCACATATAAAATTCTGGACTCTCATGATGGTGAAGTTCTAAAGCTCTTTGATAAAGAGCTCTAAAATCTGGTTGTCATGAAGGAAGAGATGTTTCCTTTTTGAAAGACAGAGAAATGTGTTGTTTTAGGGTAGACATGAAGCAGGCTTCAGGAAAGAGGGAAATAACATCTTGCCTCGTCTAGCTCTGTGTCAGTGGAGAAGGACAAGTCTGCTGAAGGGATGTCCAGCCCTATCATCCATCCATAGTTTAGCACATACTGAACACACCTCTCAAGATGCCTGTCTCTTGCCAATCAGTAACTGTAAACCAGAGAGGTGTGAGAGATCCCACATGTAACTAAACTTGTCTATTGGTGAAATTGCCTGAAATGTTTAGATCAGATGAGACTCACAGAAGCAAATATTCCTGTGGTTCTGGACCTTGTGGAGCTGCATTGGGTGAGGAGTGGCCAGGGCTGACCCATGCAGGATACAGGTGGTCCCAGAGAGCTCCAACCAAGCAACCAAAAACAGGGCACAGCTCAGCCCTGTGTAACGAAAGTGGTGGCATCTCATGGAAAACATATTTAAGAATGGGGAAAAAAACACAGAACACCAGAGAGCAAAGAAGGAAATGAAGAGTCAGAAACAACAGAGCAGGGAAGGAGAAGGTCAGAGGAGGGGAGGACATCCCCCAGAGATTTCCCTGCAGTTCACTCCCCAGGGAGACCATGGCATGGATATTTCCCTGCAATGTGCTTGAACAGGCTGCTGAAAGGAACTGCAGCCCTTGGCAAAGACCCACACTGGATGAAGGAAAAAGTCTGAGGAGTAAAGAATGGCAGGAAGGAGCTGTCCCCCATTCCCTTGTAAAACTCCTGGGAAAGGAGGTAGAGGAGCTGAGGAGTGAAATTGAACCTGAGAGGAGGGGGAAGGTGTATTAATTTCAGTCTTTCTCACCATTCTTTTCTTTCAAACTGGCAATAAATAAAATTAATTTTCTCCGTGTTGAGTCTGTTTTGTGCATAAAACTGGTGAGTGATCTCCCTGCCCTTATTTGAAACCATGAACTTCTCCATCCTATTTTCTCCCCGCTGTCCTGTTGAGGAGGGGGAGTGAGAGAGAGGCTGGGTGGGTGTTTGGCAGGTCAGCCTACCACAGGAAGTTAAAGTGACCATATCTGTCATAAAGCATAACTAATTCAGAGTCCTTCCAATTCCCACTGGTCTAGCAGCAAAGAACAAATGTAAAATCCCCTGTCAGAACATAGATGGAATTTGCATGCACTATGCTGATTATAGAGTGATGGGAATACAGTGCCAGGAGGTGGAGCAATCAGGAGTTGCATCAGTCTGCACCAAAACACTGGCCCAAACCATTAAGTAGTTCTTGTTTAACACTGAAAATTTTCTGTAGTTTTAGGAAGAGAACCTTATAACCTACTTTCCTCAATATTCTGTAGCACAACCTCATTTTCATTATGCCCATTCATGATTGCAAGATAAATAGAAGTGCCATAAATAGAACTGTGTTGGCATAAACATAATTTCTGCACTTGGCACTTGACTTAGGTAAACAACCATGCACTTCCAGTGAGCCTTAAGTTTGGAGCCTCAAGTCTGGAGCCTCATCATTTCACACTGTCAATGGTGTCTTCTGCAGTTAAGCAATTTTAATCTGAGACAGAACTGAATTAACTGCTGGGGTTGTCTGTTTCCTCCACTGATTACAGAATGAGCTTTGCACAAGCTTGCTCCACTGGCGCTCAGGGTGGGGTCAGGTCAGGATTTCACCTGCAATGTGCCCTTGGGGCACAGCCAGGGCCTCACAGATCCCCAGCACACCACTGTCTGCAGGGCAGCAGAGAGGGCTGGCTCTCACACTGTTGACATGGACAGTGGTGAGCCACAACACACCAGCTGACAGCAGGATGTAGTCCCTGCAGGAGCACTGTCCCTGGAGCAGGCAGTGCTCCTGGAGCAGGCAGGTTTTCCTCCCACTGGAGTACCAGGAGCCAAGACTCGTACCTTTCAAAGGAGTAAGAGACCAGTTGCAAGACAGCGATTCCTTGCTTCCAGGAACAGAGGGAGACAGATGTCGTCCTCACAGCCTGTGACATTGTGCTCTCCAGGATTTTCCTCAAGTTTTGCCAGTGATGTTAATTCAAAGTTGTGGATGTTAACATAGAAATAATTTAAATGATGGCATCTCTGAATTTGGCTTTCAAATGTTACGGTTAGCTGAAATAACAGAATGCACAAAGATTAAGGAGTGTAATCCCCCACAACTTTCTCCTAGGAAAAGAAAAAAAAAACACAAACGGTTTTAAAGAATAATAAGGATGTAATTCAGCATATAAGAGTTGGTTGTTTATCATGATTGAGACTTCTTTGCCTTAGCTGAATCCATGTGGATGTGCCTGGGACTGCCAATAAATTCAGTGTGCCTGGGTAGACTGGGTGGAGTGCCCCGTCTGTCTACAATCAGCTGCAGAACTGGGGAAAAAACAACATTCAGAGAACCAACATTTATTTGCAAAGGAAATACTTTTCTTGCACTAAAAAACAGCCACCCAAAATTCAAGCAATGCATTTGTGATTTTTACCTTGTTGTGTAATATGAGTTTGTGAATTAACCTCTTCCACAGAGTTTGCAGACTCCTTCAATGGCAGTGCTGTTCCAAGTGAAGCATGCAGTGAATAGTTAATCATTAATTCTTCATGGTTCATATTTGCTGTCTGCTTTGCTGCATATAGCTTGATATAGTTCCTTCCAATAGACTTAATGCTTTCATTAGGAGTCACATGCTGGATCTTTATCTGAACTATTATCACAGTCCAGACATAGCATTACAGCCTCCCTTTGTAAGCCAAAGTTACGGAGTTCAGAAAGGCTTAAAACTTAATAAATAGTATGGGTTTTATGGTAATGGAACAGCTGCAGTGGCAGACTGACACACACACCCTGACTGAGCCTGCCTAGTTGCTGTAAACAGGTGCACCTAGAGGCTAAAGCTCTTTTTTTTTTTTTTGTCCATGACACTAATTTCATTGTCGAAGTCTAACTTGACAATTGTGTGTGTGTTAGGATAATGTAAAGGAATCCAGACACATGTGGTGAAGGAAATTCCTGGCTCTTGCAAAGGCGGTGATTTTATAAAGTGCAATTGCAGTTATCATTGTGCAGATAAAACAGCCGGGCACTTGAAACAAAAAATAAGAAAATCTTTTGTTATTATTGAAAATCATGTATGTAATCAGGCTGTATGATATGGGGAGACTGCCCTCAGAATAACAAAATTCACCACAAAGTGGAGTGAATTATGATACAGACTGTTCATTCTAGGTACATTCCAGGAAGATCTAAATCTTTGCTTTAAATTTTCAGACATAGTCTGGGATCAGATTCATATGTACTTTGGAAAAACTAGCTTCTCACTGTGTTAAAGTGCACAAGTGGGAAGGCAGAGGCATTTGAAAACTTCAGCTCAAGTGCCTTAGATCAGATCACTAGGCCTGTGGCTAACCTACTCAACCACACTAGAAACACTTTCCTCCTCCTCACTGCACAATCATCTGCCTACTTCTTGGAAGATAATCACCACAATCAGGATCAACGGTAAATAATTGCATTTGGCGTTCCCATTTGTTGACACCTTCCATAGGAGATGCAGTGAATTTAATTTATATTGGATGAATCACCTCTCTCTTTTTCCTCCCAGACACTTTCAGAGAGTCTGCTTGACAGGATGTGGTGTCCCAAAAAGGACAAGTGAAATCTAAAGAGGTTACTGTGGAACAAAATACTTTTTGCATCATACAACACTTTCTATAGGCTAATAAGCTCAACTGTGAAGCAAATTATGAGTCTGGGTAAAGTCCTGTGTTAATACAGCTGTAATGCTTCCCATAACCTAGCAAGAATGTCCAGGGTGGCTTCCAGTATCTCTGCATGACATTGAACTATGCCATCAATATGTATCCTCAGCCCATGGCTTTTAAACGGGCAAGTTTCCCTTGTTTTAGGTAAAAAAGGACTTTTCCTCATCAATGTGAAAGGTCCCATAAAATACAAGAGGCATGAAAACAACATAGGTGTCGAGAAATGTTCTGTGGAAATTAATTTAGAATTAAATCCTTTCTGAAAGTCTGTAAGCCATTCAGTAAAATTCAATACAGATTGTATCCCTACTTTGGAAATGGATGAGTTGATTGAAAGGTGGAGGTTTGCTTGAAATTCCATGTGGTTTCCCTCTGGTGGCTGGAAATTGTGTAGAAACAGAGACATGTCTTTTTAGGATTCATATTCTCCCAGCCAGACACTGATCCCAGTTTCCAAACACAGTTTTTGTCACCCCTCTTTTATAGTGCATTTCTTGGCTTTTCTATTGGCAGCTGTGACCTGAGCATTTATGGAGATGTCACAATCAGGCTTCCTCTGCTTGATAGCTGGAAAAGCCATCTCTACTTGCCTTCAAGACAGCAAACTTTCCAGACAATTTCCCCATAATGAGACAAGCTATGGAATTGTAATGTCTCAAAACTGATTTAGAGATATTTCTAAGAGAATGCTCTTAATAATTGTCAAGCAGAGGTTTTTCGCATAAAGGTCAGTGGAAGGTGTCCAGCTGGTTTTGAATTTCCTTCTGTTTAAAACCAAAAAGTTCCACAAATTTTTTAGAAACTAGTCTATCAAACAGTGGTTGGATGTCAGATGTGATAAAAGTTAGTTACCACATGTGCTTAGTATATGATCCAAAACAGGAAGCACAGCATCCGATGAAGTAGATGACAAAGTGCCAGCAGCAGATATCTGGAATATGTGCTGCTCAAAGAGAAAAGATACTTTGCCATTGGGAAATACTTACAAAAATAAGCTGTAATTGTCTCCTTTCACTTGGTGCTCTGCAATTCAAATATTTGAATTGTTCCACACCCCTTGAAATTACTGAAGGAAACGATAGTGATTATTTCTTCAGCAGTTTGTCAATGAATGAGGAACATAAATTTGCTTTAACACCTTTTCAGTGTACACTGCAGATTTACTGAGTCAGTATAGGTTGAAATTTGAGGGTATTTGGGACAAATTTTTAAAACATACATGCTTATTTATCAATCTTTAAATGCTTTTGCCTTCCCCATAACCCCTTTCTCAAGATTACAATTTTTGTGATGTCTCCTGAGAGTGATAAGGCCCAGCAGCTTTCAATGCTTCTCTAATGTCTTATGTGTCCTAAGGTCAGTCCCCTGCTCTCTCCCTTATGGGAATTGACATTTTGATTAACATCACACAAGAATGCTCTGGAAACACTTGGCCCTCATGTGACTTTCTTTAATCAGTGCTGTAAAAGGTTTGTCTGGTGCTTTCCATTTCCAGTCAGGACAAAATAAACTATATTAATACATGATCATGTATACAAAGTAGGTTTTTTTGTTTATCATAATTATTGCTTAGGTACATCAGGGACAAAAGTCCTAGACATGGAAGTGACAAGGAAAGTGAGGGGCCCAGCTATGGTTTTTGTGGATGCCAAGAGCTTTCACTGTTTGGAAAAAACAGAAATGGAGAATTCAGAATACAGCTACTTATACTTCTCACCACTCTTTTGTTGTTTGTTTTCTAAATGTAGACTGCCTGAATTTGACCAATTCCTTCTTTTATGTTACCAATGTTTTTAGCTTCAGTATTCTCTTGTCTCAAGTTTGCATTTCAGTAAAGATCCATTGTTGGTTTTCTCTGTTACTTCTAGTATTTCCCTATTTTTGTTCCACTTTCCTCATCTTCTTTTGTAGTCCTCATCCAGATCTTTTGTGTCCAAGCCTGTTAAACAGACAGACAGCTATGACAGTATAGACTGAAAAGAACATAACATGTAAATAAGTCTGTTTCCCAGAAATTACTGTATTTCTTTTGGCTGCTCTGTGGCATGACAAGCCTAGTTCTACTGGTGCCACCTAAAGGGAAGGGTTACTGTATTTGCTTTCCCTGCAGCCAATGTAAACCAGAAGCAAATTAGAACCGTTAGCCACGCTGATGGAGTTGGCAATACTCACCCACAGTAGCAATGGGGAAGGCAAGTGCAATATGTGACAACACACGTGACCCAGCTCCTCCACAGATCAAGATGTGACTCACAAATTTTGGAGTCGTGAAACTGGCAGCAATCTAGCCTGGTCAAGGGAAAAAACAAACTCCCAAGGAGAGATTATATTGCACAGTAAGATTTAGTTTTGAGGCCGGCTTTTATAAATTGCTTTTTTATTTTTCCTCAGTCCCTGCAAGAAGACTGCCTGGCTGCAAGATAAAGAAAAGAATTGTAGGAAAATTTATCTCAATTACCCAAAACTACCAGAAAATTTCCCATTGATTTCCAGGCTGGATTTTCATCTCTATTTGAGAAGTCAAGCAGACCCTGTGCAGAGGTTCAGCTACCAGAGCTAAATGATTACCCCAGAAAGAGGGAGCATTTGAAATAAATGGAACAGCTGTCTGTATCTCCTCAGTTATAAAAGGGGCTGAATTTCAATAAAGAAACACAAATAATGAAGTATTTTCTCAGGCTGTGTTGGGACACAGTTGGGACCTTTTCCCTTTCAGCCTCCTGGCTTTCCCTGGAGCTTAGAGAACACATGTTCCAAGGAGCTTCTGGACTGAATGGCTGAAAGGTGGATTTTCTTCTGAAACAAAATCAAAAGGCATGGAAGGTGCCATCAGGGAAGCCTTGCTTTTGTTGTCATTTAGATTTTTTGGTGTCATTTTTGCTTCAAATAGAAGAGTGACTCCAGCTAAATATTTGCTTGTATTTTTTTGGGGGGGAAGGATGGGTTGGTGATTTGTACTCATGGTTGCATTTTTAAATCTATTTTTGAAAAGTTCAGCAGAATAGTTCTTTTTCTAACAGACGAGGAGTAAGAAACAAACCTGGTAAGAGGTTTTCCCCTGACTCTCATTTACACTGAGCTGTTTTGAGTTATCTGACTCATGTGACAATGTCTAGGCCTCTGCAAACATCTGCTTTCTAAGGCACAAAATATTGCCATATAGCAGCTAGTTTTGCAACTTGAAACAAGTATGCATTTGTCATGATTTTAAATTAAATGAAGCCATCAGGTTTATAAGAAATATTTTTATTATTTCTGGGCTGGGATGAAGTCTTAGAGGGGAATCCATTGCATCACTTTTCTTCACTTTCAGCTTTCTGCTGACCACTGGGAGAGAGCCTGCCTGATACAGGATAGCCTCTGCTGTAAATATAACAAGTGATAAACTGTTACCCACTCCTCTTCTTCATTTCTCACTGAGAAAGATGCAACCTGGGGTATATTTCACATCCAGAGATGTGCTGCTGGGAGACAGTGTGGCTCCAAAGATGTTCATGGCTATGTGTTTTTTGCAGTTCCTTATGAATTTTCAAGGGAGAAATTCCACATTCTGGACGAAGAAGATGAGATAGCTATATTGTTTGAACAAAAATAACATCTGGGTTTCCAGTTAAAAACAAAAATGCCTCTCAAAACAGACGTGGAAGAGTGATTAAAATATAAACCTAATTTTTAAAGTGTATTAAAAGTGCTAGCACAGTGCCTGCTGCCAGAAGAGCCCACTGCAGTGCTGTTGAAGGAAGGAGGACAGCATCGTTATTTATGAGCGTCTGCACTCTCTCAGCCTTTCATGAAACCCTAATTTTATCTGGCAGCTCTTAAGAATCTCTGAGAAACTGGGTCCTTTGTTACCGCTGCATCCATCTAACTTCTGCACCTAAAAAGACACGGGCACTTCTTTCATAAATAAAGAAGTCCAAACATCCTGACATTAATGTCACACTACTGTTTTAGGCCCTAAACTTTCAAGCTCCTCTCTAGGCAAGTACCAACAAGTGCTCCTTTTTGCTCAGCTTCCAGCTCTGGCTTTTACAATAGTTTTGCTGAGAAGAGAATCAGGCCTCAGTCGTCTGTTTTCATTGGGGGAAAAACAAGACAAAACAAAACAAACAAAACCCCTTTATTACTCTGTGACAGGACTAGCTCTAAGCCCAAGGGGGTTATTTTTCTTCCATTAACTTTTGCTAACCTCATCCCTCCCTCATTTTTTTCCTCAGATTTACTCCCGAAGAGTTCATGTATATGTGTACATGTGCCTGTGTGTCTGTGTGCATGTGTGTGTACGTGCACATTTATCCTTGTAATGAACAGGAATCTATCTGTTCAGATAATTTGCTGTTGTTTGCAATGTGATGCAGCCAGTCCTTTTGAGTTCAGTGTGAATAAACAGTCTGATCCCATAAAATAGGCCTTTTCTCTCCTGCGAGCTCGTTCCAAGGCTGCAGAACCCAGGCTAGCAAAGAACATCTGCAGTTAGTGGAAATCCTAAGAATTCTTGTGAATAAATAGATTGGAAACGAAGCTGGAAATTTCTCAGTGAGATATAAATTATAAAAAATGAAATCCAGTTGAAGTACCCAGATTCCCTGGGAGAATACAAGTCTAGCCAACCCAAGACTAAATACATGTGGTAGTGATCACTGTTTGCTGTTTCCAGTTTATCATCAAAAACAATCATAGCAAAATTATTGTCATTCAAATTTAGCTTCTAATAAAGAAATGTTACGAACTTCCTTTATAATAAAGATGTTTGTTAGAAACATTTTTGAAATTTTTTTTTAAACTTCTGCTTTTTTTTTTTTTCTGTTATCAGATATCTTAGATAAACATTACATTTATCAGTAGAGGCCACCAATGAAGAGCAATACAGATCAGGTACATTTAAGGGCTTAATTCAAGTTTTACATCTGCTTTTAAAATATTCAGGGTGGTAACTCTTTGCAGGTCAGACTCAGTGAAAAACTGTTTAAAGGCTGAGATTGCTTAACTCTTTAGACTTTCACTTTTGTGCTCTTTCTTTCCTGAGACGTGGCTTCTTCATTTCATTTGCATGCCCACTCTCACAGTTATTAAGCTACACAGTCCTTAGAGACTGCCTTCAATTGTTTTGATGTTTACCACTGGCAGAGTGTTATGAAGGAAAACGATGGATTACAGAGATTTTAAGTTAACAGATATGAGTTACCAGCTTCATGGGAAATACTTCACCCTTATTAAAAAAAAAAAAAAAAAAAAACCAACAAAAAAACAGGCAATATTGTTTGGCTTGATTTAGTATAGCTTTGGTACGTTGAATAAATCATTTGCAGCTGGCTTAGCCCTGCACATGCTCTGGGGGTGAGGAACACATGCATGTTATCAATTCATTATTTATGCTGCAGTTCGTTACCACTTATGTGCTGGACAGCGACATCGCTGTCTACTCTACATCTGAGGGTGCAGCAGCAGTGGCAAGAGATATCAAGCTGTTGGGAAGAAAGCAAAAGCTAGACTGTGGTTGGATTACCATTTGATTGCCTAAGCAGTACAGCTTTGAAAGCATGGGAAAATTTGCCTAGTGAGGATGCTGGACTTTTTTAAAAAACATAAAGCCTGCCAAGATCACAAACCTAAGGGGGGAAAAAGAGCTTGTGGAGAACTTTATTTAAAGTAAATGGGGAAATCCCTCTCCTTCTTCTGACAAAAATATAAATATGCTATTTTGATTCTATACTTAAACTGGTTCTTTTTCTCTACCCCCTGAAAAAGTTAAGCAAGAATTTGTGGTTTTTACTGTTCCAGTCCCTATTTCCCTTTTTTTATTTTTTATTTTTTTTGCCTATTATGGAGAAGAGGAGAAAGTCTGTTCAAGAGAATACTGGCCCAAATTGTCCCAGAAGATATAGTTTTTCTCATAAATATGTGCATGTACCAAATGTTTACCCAGTTTAGTCTGCTTTGGAGGCAATATGAAGTTTTCCCCCACTCTTTGTTGTATGGCTACAGGCTGCTGAAGTGACTGTACTAAGGATGCCCTCTACTGAGAAAAAAAGGATAGGAGTCTAAGTAGGAGAGTTACAGAGAATCTCCACCAGCTAGTACAAGTAATAAGGGACTGTTTGTTTTCAGGTGTAAAGAGCATAAAGCTTTATTTCAATTTTCAGTTTGAGAACAGTTCTGATGAGCATGTGGACAGACTTGACTACAGAATTACAAATTATAGCAACACCAGCAAATTAAAGTGGGCCAGGGAACACTCCTGAGCAATTTTGCAGTGATCATCAATGTTGTTCAAATGCTGTAAGGGACTGCACACATCTTTGGGTGACGTCAGTTAGCAGCTTCCTGAACAAATTCTAGGTATGACTTGGCAGTTGGCACAATGTCCATCTTGAGTGGGGTGGAGTTGGCCACCTCACCTTGGGTGGCCAAGGCACCTAAATACAAACTCTAGACACACATTGTTCTGTACTAGCTGGAGTCATGTCAGAAAATGAGCCTTGGCAGACTTAAATCATCAGTACAGATGAAGCCTTAGAAAACAGGGATACAGGAAGCTCAGTAAGACCAACTGCTCCTTGCAGATGGAGTAGATTATGCAGGACAAATGGTCAGTGCCCCTGACAGATGATTGTCCTACAGTTCTCAAAAACCTCTAGGGACAGAGATCACATAATCACCACTGGCTGCTCATTTAATTGACAATCATACTTGGTTTTGTTCAAATCTAACCTAAATACACCCTGCATCCATGTTAGGCAGCTATTTTCATATCCCGGTGGGCTAAGGAAAGACTGTGATTCTTTTCTTTTTCCAGCTACCATTTAAATATTTGGGATAACAATGTATGGTTTCAGTGTTTTCTTCTTATAGTTAAAAATACTCAATTATTTTAAAGTTTCTTGTGAGTCATGGTTGGCAGATCTCTGTCATCACACACATACATGAAATATTTAAGTCAACATATTGACAACTAACAAAGCATAAGAAAATTCAGCCAGTAAACTGAATTTTCATCCTCTGTTGTCAATGTACAATACCCAGCTTCTGAGGCTGAGTCATCTCCTGCAAAAACAGCTAACTGAGGTATGATGAGTATGTTCTGAAGATACCTATTTCTTACCACTGACAACAAAAATTAGTCCAGGTTCACTAATTCCTAATGAAAGATTTAGAGAGAGCTGCTAAAACAAGAGCTGGAGAAAGAGGCGATCTATTATTGTTAGCACCAAAACGTCTTTCAGCAAATTCTGAATTCTTGAAAACCACAACACCTGTGGGATGTTCCTGTAATAGCCACCACAGGCCCAAACAGAGACCAACAGCTTCCTGGAAATATGAATAATTTTATTCTTGCTTATATACTTTTGTGATCAATACTTTTCTTGCAATCAGCTAGCACATGGGCTGCAGACATTTATGGGAAAGCAGGAAATGCTGTGTATGATGGATGGGACTATGTGCTCATCACAATATTTTTGTTCACAGGAGTCTTCTGAGGGAGAGATAAGCATTCTGTTAGAATGTGCTCTATCTGGTCTTCATATTATTATACACAGAGTGACATACAAAGGTTAAAGACACTACTGACCTCTGTGAATGCACCCTCAGAGTGACTGGCTTCATTGAGCCCATTCTCAGAGAAGTATCCAACATTTTATCCTCTCTTAGCTATAAATAGGAGACAGATATAACTAGTCTTTCTAGGAGGTCCCTTCCTGGAGCCTGTATCTTCTACAGTAATAAGGAAAACATTTGTAATGGAAAACAAAACATTTGTTTTTTTTCACCAGAAGGAATGCAATACTGGGGAAAAATATTTTTTAAATTTTGTTGACCACATGCATTATTTACCGAGTTTTCTCCACTCCATCAAAAGGAAGCCCTCCTTTACTCCCAATTTCTCTGTCATAAGTGACCACTCTCTCTAATGTGGAGGAGGAGGGAGCCCACCAGTGCTTTATCATTGACACAATCTGGTCACACTTCTGAATCCCCTCCCTTTTCAAGGGTCTCTGGGGTATTTTGATCCCAGAAAGGATGGAGCCAGACAGGCAAATGCTTCCCATCATTTGGTGTCCTAGCCATTGTTATCTGAACTCCTTTGAAGCTGAGAACCTGAGGCTCTTATCTGTGCCATTGTCTCACCCTTCCTGCTAACTTCTGCAGCCTTTCCTTTTAGAGTTTCCTTTCACAAAGCACTCAGACAGGCATCAGAGAAACCAAAAACACACGGAGTCCCTGAAAGATTGCACAGTTTTCCAGAATTGCCACAGAGGAAATTTCAGGACATGGAGAAACAGTGGGGTTTTTAAGAGAGTCTGCACAAAATATCACAAGAAAGTGATTCCTTGGCGACTGTGACAAATCACATGGTGCATGTTGGATGGCATGCCCTGATTTCACCATATGCCTGGAAGCTGCAACACAATGCCACTAGACTGCAGGTCTCCAGTGACAAGGAGCCCTTAGATATAGCTCAGGTAAATGTAATCCCTTCTGTGGAAGGATATTCTGTAATCTCAAATATTCTGTAATCTGTCTAAAGATTGGACTGAAATCAATGCTGCATTCTGAGCTCTGCAGTGCAGATTTTTCTGTGCTGACATTCTCACCATGTGATGCACAAATCTTTGGACTTGCATGAATAGTTGGTTACATGGTGAGGCAGCAAGGATCAAGACTTAAGTATACATTTTGGACAGAGGAGTTTAAAGTTACATAATGAAGTGCTGAAATTAAGAGATTAGTGTCCTTTGCATTTCCCTATAATCAATGGAGAAAACTAGAGAGGCTAGAATATCTAGAAAATCTCTTCTCTCTCTGAAGCAGTACTAATACAAAAAAGTGCAGGTAGGGCATTATTTGAAGCAGAGTTAATATCTGTTACTGATGTAGATGGAAGAATTAGACAAGCCTTTAGGTATAGAAACATTTCTTAAGGCTGGAAAGAAAATAAACAAATTCTTTGACATCTGGAATTGAAATTGAATAGTATATCCCTGTTAACACTTTTGGTATGCCAAAGAGGGAGTTATCAATATGAATTGTACTGAAAAGGAAGGCATCCTAAGGAAAAGATATTGTCAGGAAAGAGAAGAGCTGGTTGTAATTGCTGGATCTTTTTTTTCTTTTTTTTTTTTTTTTTTTTTTTTTTTTTTTTTTTTTTTTTTTTTTAATAGCTTTCAGGTTTTCTCTCCACTTCTTCACATAATAACTTTTGAAAAAGGGTTTCTTAGTAACTTTTTGTAGTAGAATTTTCCTAGTGAAAGCTGCAATCTCAGCTTTTTCTGGTTAGGACTGGAACATACACAGAGAAATAACATCTCAAAAAAGAGCTGTATGAATATTCATATTTTTGTTTAGTAGAATAACAAAAAAAAAAACAGAGAATGGAAAAGGGAGAACAATTCCAAAAGAAATAAGTAATCAAGTTAAGACCTTTTTTTTGGCAAAATAATCAACCAAGCTTTGACAGAAGTTTTTTGGATTAATATAAAATATTTCAATTCCAAATGAAAGATATTACTGATAGTTTAGGGAATTTCACATCCTTTTTTAATTTTATTTTTTCTTTTGGTTCATTTAATTCAAGGCATTGCTTAAATTAAAATAATGCTTCAGAATGAAAAATTAAAATATAATTGTAAATTTATCAAAAAATCCATAGGTAGTCTCCTGATAAATTCATTCCTTCATATTAACATTATAACAGTATATTGTGGGACTGTTTATTTTCTTTACAAGTACTCTGTTTTAAACTGCAGTGTCAGCAGACTTTTGCCATACTTGTGAGACAGAAATGGACTTTCACTCTATGTTTCTAGAAAACCCTACCTTAAAGAAATCCTATTGTGTAGGATGTGTGTAGGACTCTGAATTACAGCCATACATGTGACTTGATACAAGTCTCTTAATGGAACATTTTTGGATGGAGTCAAGTGATTAATCAAAAGTCAAACATTTCTCAGATATTATATGACACTGACAAAGTTGTGAAGAAGCACACATGGATTTCAGAATCTGCTGACTGTGAAAGCTTGCACCCAAAAGCTGACTGTTCCTATCCTTCTGCTCACCTTGCTGATAGGGCACCAGGTGGATTGCTGAGGAGCTGAGCATCAAGGCTGCCAGCTTTTTACCAGCACACATGGCAGATAAATAAACAGCACCATGATATACATTACTGTCAGAGATTGGTGCCTATGCCTGGTGCCACAGGCTACAAATGCTGTGAGCATGGTGTACCAGCAATGCTGTTCAGCTTCAGCCTCTCTGCATGTCATTAAGTTATTTCTGAGCACCTTGTGTTAGCATATATCCCTAAAACACTACATGCTAAACACATGCTGACCAATAAACCCAGAAAATCCCTGGCACTTTAAAAAAAGCTAGGATTGCAATGCTGAGCATTGCTTTGCAAAACTGTCCAAATGCCAGCAGGACTTTCATTGTTTAGACAAGAAAGATGGCAACAAAAGGACTACCTTAAATGACCTCTCTTAAGTGGAGTATTTGCTTATGTCACAGCAGAACATCAGTAGATCTTGAAAGCCAGGGGAATATCATTAATTTTAAACTGAACAGATGCACAGGCTAATACAAGGTCAGAGACAACAGCACTAATACTGTAAGCAATATCCAAGCTAAAGAAATGAAAAAATAATAGTCAGACATCTTTTAAAGCTGAGAAAGAAGGAGAATTTATACAGTGGATGTGAACAATACATTTGGAGATCAATATCATTCATTGCACTATGAGAGAAAGCTCTCCCCTGTTCAGTGTTAAAATAAAGTCATAACAGCATATGATCAAACCTGAATTGTTAGATTAGTCATTGCAAACTTCCCTTTGTGTAAAATCAGAGCATGATTAATTTCTTTTCAAATCAGATGCTAAGTAAGGAAGACCAAAAATAATGGGCTGTTGTAGAGAGGAAAGATGGATGTATTCACTTGCATGGACACAGAACAACACACAAATGTAATTAAAGATAGTATGGTCTCCACAAAACAAATTTTTTGTGACACATCATGGATATTTTCCTATCCTCAGAGACATCACAGAATGTTTGTCTATATTACATGTTATCTTTTGGAAAAATAAGCCACCATCTGACTTGTATTTGGTTACAAGCTTTTTGTACTGTAAACATTGTGATGGTAAGACAACTGTCAAGGTCTAAGTAGATAGGTTTTTTTCCCTGAGGAAGGACAATTGAGGACCATAAGCAGTGAATCTGAAAAGATTAGGAAGGAGACAGCAATATTCTCCTAAACAAAATTAACATTTCATAATAAACAAAATATAAATTCTATCAAGTAAGAATATTTTGGGATGAGAAAATGGACTGCAGTAAGGATCATCATGGCCTGTCTGACTGAACAGAGGAGGAACAGATATAAGAGTGTGACCATTCCATTTCAAAGCTGGAATTGAGACACAACAAAAAGATTATTGAATAGGAACAAAATTGAGTGTTAGGAGCTTCAATCCTTACTTGTCCACAGGTGACTCCACAGGTTGTGCTGCTACAGTTCTCAGGTATCAGGAGAGGCTAAAATGCAAATCAGTGGTTGGTGCCTGTCCTACCAAAAACTAAGCATTTAAAAAGACAATTTTGTTTATGGTGTTTTGTTGTAAAAATGTAAATTACTCTACCTGATAGAGTTTCAGGTAGTGGAAACTGCCATGAAAATCCTGAGAATATATAGAGGAATACTTTTCTTCCATTATGCAGGTACCACTTGGAAATTGAATGCCTTTAAAAACGTCAATGACTCAATAAAGGTTACAGAACAAAACTGCACAAGAAAGGATTTTGCAGTCAGAGTGTGCACCTAGCAATCAGATGACTAAATGACTAAAGAGAAGTCTAAGAGAGATGGAACTCTAGCCTGAAGAAGAAAAACTCAGAGGCAGGGGGGTCTTATCAAATGTGATAAAAGTATATACTGATATGCTAATGAAGAAAAGGCAGCCAGACTCTTCTCAGTGGTGTCCAGTGATAGGACAGTGGCAGTGGGCAGAGGTTAACACACCTGAATTCCATTTGAAAGCAAGAAAAAGGTATTTTTTTACTCTGAAGCTGATCAAACACTGGAACAGGTGGTCCAGAGTGATTGTGGAGTTTCCTTGAAGATATTCAAAACCTGACTGGGCATTTTCTTGGCCAGCTTGCTCTAGGTGACCATATTTGAGCAGAGAGGGTTGACTAGATCATAGAACCATAGAATATGTTGATTTTGAAGGAACTGATCATAACCATTGAGTTCAACCCCCAGTCCTGCACAGCACCACCCTCAAGAGTCACACCATGTGCCTGAGAGCATTGTTCAAATGCCTCTTGATCTTTATCTGGTGCTGAGACCACTTCCCTGAGGAGCCTGCTCCAGTGCCCAACCACACTCTGAGTGAAGAACATTATTCTAATATCCAACCCAAACCTCCCCTGACACAGCTTAAGGCCATTTGCTTGAGTTCTGTCACTGTCACCACAGAGAAGAGATCAGTGTCTCCTTCCCCTTCTCCTCACAAAGAAGTTGCAACTGCAGTGGGGTCTCCCCTCAGTCTCCTCCTGGCTGAACAGACCAAGTGACCTCAGCTGCTCCTCATACAGCTTCCACTCAAGGCTCTTCACCATCCTCATGGCCATCCTTTGGGCACTCCCTAATAATTTAATGTTCTTTTTATATTGCTGCACCCTAAACTGCACACAATATTCAAGGTGAGGCTGCCCCAGCTCAGAGCAGAGCAGGACAATCCCCTCCCTTGCCTGGCTGTGATGCTGTGCCTGATGCCCCCCAGGACAGGGCTGGCCCTCCTGGCTGCCAGGGCACTGCTGACTCTATTTAGTTCTCCATCAACAATGATCTCAAGAGCTCCCTTCCACCCTAACCACTGTGTGATCCTGTGACACTTTGAAATGGAGAGAGCAAGCAGCTAAGCTGTGTGCACAATCAGGAGTTTAACAGGGGCCTCAGTCCTGAGACAGCTTTCTTTGTCATAGCAGCATAGATTAACCCATTTTACAAATAGACTTTCTCCAGTCCAGAAAGGAGGAACATGAATGGCAGTGAGCTGATTGCCCAGAAAGGTAACTAAAGGCAGCAGCTCCAAGTCCAGACATGACATAACTTGAACTAATGTAATTACAACTGCCTAACACATGGCACACCTAGACACATCCAAATGGCAGATGGATATTTGCCATAAAGTTTCCTGCTCATGCCATGGGACCTGCTGGAGCTCACAGTAACTTTATCACTGCTTGGGTAAGTTTCCCTTGCAAGACCTGAGGGTGTGAGAGGTCACCTTACTTTTAACTATGGCTGCTACTTTTCTTTCTACCACGAGGATGACATGAGGATAAAGCCAAGCTAGGCAAAGGATGTGTGCTGCTGAAATATTGGGTCATCCCTGCACATTCAGAAGAGTCCACAAGCAATCAACTCCTTTCTTTTACTCCATTTATCCACCTGACTTTCCCAATAAAGGATGATTAAAATCCTCTATTAACCTGGCTATTCGGTTTGTGCTTCCTATCCACCCAGCAAATGTGTGCATAATCCAAAATCAGACATACCACAGGCTTCTCCTTTTTCAGAAGCATATGTAGAAAGGGAACCCTGGTCATTTACAAATTTGTTGAATAATCAATGATAATGACTAGTTATTGTTATTTTTGCTTTTCATTAGGAATAACAGCTATGAGGGAGCAGGAATGTAGAAAACATAGCACAGAAGATTCATAATTTCCACAATCAATGCAACAGCTTACAAATCCTTTTCAAGCAGGAGAGACCAATTCACTTTCAAAGAGCTTAAATTGCTCATTATTCTCCATCTAGTGACTCAGAATTTATTCATCTGTCAGTACACTGCACCATTTAAACATGGGCTATTCTTCAACTAAACGCCCAGTTAAAGCTTTCATACTCACTGATTTTTTTTAATAGGAGCTGAATTGGAAATTCCCAGGCTTCTTCCTGTGACCAGAGATCCACAAGCACTTTTTTCCTTTTCTTTTTTCAGATCACAAATTTTCAGTGCTCTTAGAAGAAAATCAGAACTATCTTGATGAAAACATGAGATAATACCTGTTATTTTGCTAGTCAACAACTCACACTGTAAAGCTATTACATTGAACAAGTTGAAAACACTTTTAAGAATGGAGGTAGAATTTAAGTTTATTAGCCCATGCTATTTACAAGCAGAAAATTATTCTGATGTTTCAAAGAGGCTGGGAGTGGGAAGGGTGGGGGAAAGTCAAGACAAATTTTCACATTAATTTTAGTTTGATTTTTCTTTCCGGAATAAAATAATGCTAACTGCAGCTTTTATAATTCTGAAGGAAATTTTTCTGGAAATATATTTTCTGAAATTAATTTGGAGGAAACAATCCTTAGTAGAAAAGTAAAAAAAAAAAAAAAAAAAAAAAAAAGGAGTTTAGGAATTTAAACCTCCAAAATGTATAGAATAGTATTCATGAAGGTTTTACTGAATTGCACAGTCTAACCCTGTCAGCATCAGATTTAAGCAACATTACTACTATTTATTTTTTCAGTTATCATAGCAAAGGACAGCAGATATTCTAAATATTTTAGAGAGCAAGCATAACTAGGCAGTTATTAACCAATGTTATTGTGCCTAAAACTGAGCTGAACATAAATATGCTTTAGAAAATTCCATGTTGGAGCTGTTAGCATGTAGCGTGCAGACTTTAGTTCAAAGTGTAATAACCAATCTGTAACAGAAGAAACCATAAGTATGTATATTTTTAGAGCTATAGAAATGTTTTGAAATCAACCTGACTAGACTATATCAGAAATACTCTCAGACAGGATGTTTTCCATGTTATTTATAAACCCACATGTTAATGATTTATTTTAGTCAAGCAGGTGAGATGCTATAATTCAGGGCATAACAAATGAAATATTTAGTGTGTCTTGCACCTACTAATCCAAATGAAAAAAGATAAAGGGAGCAGTCAGAGATTTCACAGTTTGAGGTGAGAATACAGTTTATGTGAACAGTAAATAGATTGAAAGGGAAATTCTGGATACTCAATTCTGGTTATTTGTATTAAACAATAAAAATATTTTAATATTTAAAAATATTGTGGATTTGTCTTCCTTGATTTAATTAAAGTTTAGACTGTGGATTCGAACCCAGTGCAGTGCAAGAGGACCCAGTGAGTGCAGTTATCAGAGAATCAGTCTTCTCTCTGGTTGAATTTTAAAGAACTTTGCAAACTAAATGTACCTTTGAGGTAACATTTTCTATTTCTCTGCCCTCACTTTAGAGATGCAAGTCTAAGCACTTAAACTTAGGGTAGGAGTTCAAAGTATTATTTTGATTGTCTAGAAATAATTTTCCAGCTTTTTCTGGCATGAATTAAAGAAGAAAAGTATCCATGTAGTATAGGAGGAATGTAAAGATTTATGATAAAGACCAGTGAAGTACATAGTACATGCTGTATATTAAGACCCAATTTTATGCAAGAAACATTGTTTTGACAGTGGATAATAAAGTTTATGAAACCATTAATGTGAAATAATGCTGAAAGTTATGTATATAAGACAAACCATTCTTAATACAGGCTCAGAAATGACCTTCCACAACAGCTCAGTTTCTTGTACAACAGAAGTTTGAGGGAAGCAGCCACTTTGTACTTGGGACACAGCTGCAATCATGAACAGGTCAAACAAAACATAAAATCTATTTGCAGAAACTTATGGAACTTGACCAAGAATCTTATAATTTAGTACTGTTTGGTTTAGAAGAGAAAGAGTATTTCCTAACTCAAGAAATATGGAAGTTGAAGAGAACATAATTCAATTTTCTTCCCAGCATGTGGTTACCCAACTTTCTCTGAGAAGTCACTGTCAAGTAAATATTGATAACTCTCCAAGAAACTCCAAATTTACTGTACATTTAACTTCTGATCAAGATGACGGGGTGATAGGAACTGGAGGAGTGGGTGGACCACAATCAGTGTCAAGTGACAGGGCACAGCAGCTTTCAGTGTATCAAACAACAGGGTTTGCCCCAAAATCATGCCTTGGGATGTGGTGGGGAAATCAGTAGCAGGTAGCTGATCTGTGCCATAGTATATCTTGTGGAGAGGAAAGGACAGGATGACATGAGGCAGGGGGTGGCAGAGGAGCTAATGGAATCCTGAAGGACATTACCCTTCCTCATCCTCACCCCAGACACAACTGCATCAGAAATAGAGGCTATAAATTACTGAAGGAGAAGCCAATGTAGCAAGTGCATTTGTATTTCACAGGAGAGAGAAAACTGGGTAGAGAACTTCAGTACTATTGTGTGTGTGTGTGTGTGTGTGTGTGTGTGTGTATTTTTTGTTATTTTTGTGTGTGTATATTTTTGTTATTGTTGTTGATGTCTAAGATTTGCAATGCATGAACTATTTACTTAACACATAAAGTCACTGCCAAGGAATATTTTTACTGTCAATTCAATTTGGTAAATCTGTATTCTGCATTCATCTGTCACTACTTGCCTTTTGTTTTCTTCATCTGTTACAGAATTAGTGGAGTCTGTTATGAAGGTGCCATTTATTATTTTGAGCACCTTCATGTGCTTCAATTCTGTGCAATGACTTTAGTTAAGCTCATGTGTTCATTCACTGAGGTCAAAGAAGCTCCAGTCATATTCACATCCCTGCATTCATGTAACATCCAAATATTTGGATTTAGTCCTTAAGGCTGCAAGGCAATGGACACCTGCTGTTTGATAGAGTTCCAGTGTTTACCCAGGAAATGAAAATGAAATGCAGAGTTTTATGGGGAGGAGATATTATATGTTTTGTTTGTCTCCACAAGGAGCTCAAATGGGTTAACCCACCTGCTGTTATTTGGTGAAAGTGGGAAGATCAGTTCCTACACTTCCTTTGTCATTACTGCTTTTTATGAATGTGTTGTCATTTAAAGAGTTTATTCTTTTTACCTACAGATAAATATATCACACTCCTACGTGTGAATGATTTGTTTGGTTTGGGATAAGAACATATGCACAATGATTTTCCTAAGGACAGTGTTGGCTGCAATAAATGGAAGAAGCATTGCAATTTAGGAGTATTGCAACCTTGATTGGTATCTGTTTGTTTGGTTTTTTTTTAAATCTATTTATTCACCATTCTTGTGAATAAAAATTTGAAATTTTTTTGTGAACATTTATATTTGCATTTTTTATATTTTGCGAATAAAAGTAAAAATTTCTACTCCTTCAGGCAAATCTTAGATGGTAGGAAATGCTGAAAGTGTTCTCTTTGTGAGAAACACCTACTGCTATAAAACCTAATAAAGAACAAAATTTTTCCATAAAAAATCAATAAAATTGTCTAACAAGGCTGTCCTAGATCATACTGAAAGTCTTGGAATTCTCATCTTCTATGTCCAATTGAAAACAGGAATAAAGCACAATATTTCCATTAATTTTTTAAAAGGGAAGTATGAGTTATTTTTGTGCTTTACTGCCTACCAGTGTAGCTGTCATTGATCCTTTGCTGTGGCTGATTTGCTGTCATGTTCTATTTGAAGTCGTCTGCAGCCATAAAAAGCTTCCAGGCATTGCTAAAAAGACAGTACAAAAAAGTCTTTGCACACATTTTGTCCTATTGTTTTGAAGAGCTTTCCCTTTAAGAATATACTTTAGGTGAGATTTTATAAGACATATAATTGAAGAACGATTAGAAATTGATTGTGCCACCAATCACTTCTGTTATTTGTCAAATTAATCATCAATGACTTCTCTTATTTGTTTGTCACATTTCAGTGACTGAAGAGTTTTGAGCCAGAAAGTCATCCTATAACATCATTTTTCCTTTGTTGTCCAAGTACAAGGAGCTGAATCAGGAATGGGTTTCCACAGGCAGACCAGCCATGGCACTGAGCAGATCTCCTTCCATCTGGGGACGTCCTTGCAAATCTGAGCTGTGCACATGCAGGCACAGAGGGTAAGAGAGGGGAACAGACCTACACCTTCCTTTTTCCTTCCTCCTTCAAATACCATGGCACACTATTTGTATGTGGACCAGAACAGAGACAAACAGGGGAGTCTGACATAGACTAAGCCTTCTCCACAGATCAGCATTACAGTTATTTGAACCCAGTCTTTTGTAAAGAGAGTGGTGTTCTTCATCCTGCACCTAGTACAGATCTGATGTGACAGACTTGAGATGAAAATGGTGAGGAGAAAAATTGGATGAGGGGTTTTCCTTCAATTCTTGCTATCTGATGATGTCTCATTGAAAAGAAACAAGAGGGATTATTGTGAACTTTATCCCACAGGGTCAGAAGGATGTTCACTTCCACTTATCTGGTGACTACCTATGAGATATTTCTCAATATCTTTCTGGAAGAAAACACATCTTTTTATCAGGTCTTTGTCACCTCAGTCTGGATTTATACTCTGTCTCCATGGAGCCTGAGAAGCAAATGGATGTGAGCAGTCTTGACCAACAGCTGAGTTAAACAAAGAAGATGGCAAAGTGGGAAGACAGCATTCCTCCTGGCACATGCTGAGCAGCTGGGGAAAGGGAAAGGGAAAGGGAAAGGGAAAGGGAAAGGGAAAGGGAAAGGGAAAGGGAAAGGGAAAGGGAAAGGGAAAGGGAAAGGGAAAGGGAAAGGGAAAGGGAAAGGGAAAGGATAACATTTTCATTTTAGGAGCTTTCTTCAGTACAATATCTGCCTAACTTAGTAAAAAAATTGAGAAATGAAAGGAGAAACTATAGACACCTATTATCCTGCTCCCCAAGTAAGTTTTGGTTGTTTATCCACTGATAATCTAACAGAAAGAAGATGCACACAGCAGTTAGCTGGTCCATCTGGGTTACACTAAAAGCTCTAAGGGCTCCACTGGCTCTTCAGACGAAAGATGCTAAATAGTATTTCTGTTCTGTTGTCAATTTTCTGTCAGTGTGCTAACCACCCAGCCTCTCCCTCCTTCTGTCAGCATGCTAGACATTGCACTAACCAGCAGCACATGGGCATTGTCATTGTGTCAAATGAAAGTAATCAGTGGCTTGACAAAATCCCATTTTTCATTTTCTTTTCCAAGGGGCTTGGGCAGTGTTTGAGTGCCTGTCCTCCTCATCTTGAATCCAAAACTGTTTTAGATAACAGATACACACTCATTTCCTAGCAACATCAATCTGAGTGTTTGAAGGTGAATCAAAACAGAACTGAAGATTTCAAATAGATAGTAAGACTTATTGGATTAGTGAATTTTAAATATCTACAGTATTAAGCAAAACTGGAAACTGAGTGGCTTTTAGTATAAGCAGGGTTTTGCACACTGAATCCCACTCAACATTTTTATCATCTGACACCTTAAATTAAGAAGTCCAATCACCTACTTCAGCAAGCTGATTTCTGTGTTCTTCCACCTTCTGTGTCTCCTTAACAGAGAGTTTTCACCAGCTTTTAAGCTTTGAAGCACATCTGAAAATGCCAAAATAAATTTTCTGCAACTGCATTTACAGATCACAGTTTAATAGTCGGACCTTCAACATTCAGAATGTAGCCAGTACAATTATTTCTTTTCCTATGATCATGAACTCATGATTATTTCAAAGTCCCTACCTGACTCTGAATGGAGTCACTGTGAAGCATTACCTCTGAACTTGACAACAGCATTCACCTTACTTGACAGAGTTTGGTGCTGTTGCAATCGCTGATAACACACAAGAGCAGGAGGGAGGGGATGAGGGTGAGAAAGACATCCCAGGGAAGGAGCAGCAAGTGCTTGCACAAACCTTTCCTGCAGTTCAAGTATGTAAAGTAAGATAAACAGTCGAACTGCAGACATACTGTATGCAGCAGGAGCCAAAGGCTGCTCCCCAGATTGGCAGCTCCAGAAACCATCAGCACCGGATCTTCTCAGCAATTACCAGCTTGGAAATGTCCTTCCATTGATTGTGATGGACATAAACCAGCTGAGTCTCAATAGTGAGAGAACAGAGGGAGGAAGAACCAGACAGCAGGACACAAACAGCACCAAACACTGGGACCAGCTGCAGCCTTCAGGTCACACTTCCATGACAACAAAAAAATGTTATTTAATATTTTCCAAATACTGAAGTAATTCATCACAAGGTATAAGTGGATCTATAATGTCTGAGATTGCTTGTTGAAGATTAACTGCATGTATCACATTTCCAGTGCAGCAACTTAAATGGGAAACACAATAGCCTGAACCTCATAGGCAAGGCACTCATTCATTCTCTGCAGTAGCAGGGTTCCCATGCTGGCCAGCCTCAGCCATGTCATTTAGGGAATCTTCATGCCAGAACATTTGTATGCACGAAGGACGGTGCTGAAGCAGGACAGTGCCAGCCTGTCGGAATTCAGCTGATGTGAGAGTCTGATCAAATGCACACAGCTGCCTTCATCCAATCCAGAGCCTGTATAGGACAAAATTGCTGTGAGTCACCAACTGACACAGGAAGAGCTTGATTATTGTTTAAAGGCAGAGACAAACTGGCAATGAATGGATCACTGCTGGAGGGTGCCTCTAAAAACATCTCCTATCCCCTGCAGACAGTCTTCAAATGGACACCAGGCTTTGCCCTGTCAGAGGTGGCACTTCCAGAGAGGCTTCATACAGTCTCAAGATTTTATAGCAGAACAAAACCTTTAAAATACACAGCACAGAGGCGAGTCCCACACCAGCCTTATAAAGAGGTGGAATTGTGTCACTTATCCTAGAGTGTAGATAAAAGAGTTTGGGAGTGGCTTTTAATTTCTCACTTATTACTTTTTAGCACATCTAACTCAATCTGTATCTGTGTCAATTGTATCTAAAAAACCCTAATAAATAATAATTCAGCCCAGAGTCATGCATCAATGGCAGTGGCTGAGGTTTCTGTTCCCTGACTCCTGACTGTGTGCGTAGCAGCTGGACTCCATCACTGCTGACATGGCCTCAAGTCAAGAGCAGTGCTCAGGTAGCCACTGTGGAGCAAGACAATTCTGACAGGAACTGCAATGCTGTCCCCTGTACTCTCCCTTCAGAACAGTCACTTCCTGGGAACACTGATTAAATGCAGCACTTGTATGCCACAGTACCAGCTATTCTAGCAGACATCAGGAGTGGGTACATGTGCCCTACTGCAGGTGTCCAAATCTTAGATGGACAAGTCTGAATATAGTAAACAGAAAGAGGAAAAATAACCCTCAGCATTTAAGCAAAATGGTCCTGTCTGACCCCAAAAAATTATTTTTCCCCATCAATGTTCCTTCAGCAAATTTTAAAATAATGATTTTCTACTGAGAATAAAGTTCAGTGCTGACAGTTTAAATGCCTGGTACAGCTTTTTCCTCTATACACATCTAGTCAGCTAGAAAAGTACTGCCAGAATCATTTGCTTAGAATGAAGAGGGAGGAGGACATGCCTGTTCTGGTTTTCTTTTTAATTTTTTTTTATTCTTTTCAAGAACTCTCTCGTTTTTCCAAGAGCAGTACCAAGGCTTGTCAATACACATCTATCTGAAACTGAAACCCTAACAAGCAAGAACTGATGGATACATAGCCAGCAAAATTTCAAGTTCCCTTCTGATAAAATTCCATCTTTCAACAGCTCTTAAAAGAGTTAGCTTTGCACTGGAGTGAAGGAGAGGTGGCAAGGAACATTCCCTGATGTGTTGTCAAACAAAACAACTTCGCTTGCAATATGGCTTGTTTGAATTCAGTTTCATGTAAATTTGAAATAAGCATGCTCATTCTTTTTAAGAAACAGTCAGCACTGTCCTGCATTTTTGTTAATAACACTCTCTCAGGGTGCCCAGATGTATTTAGCAGAAACCAGTTCGAACCTAACAAAGACAAATTCTGCCCCAGAAGTCAGATATATTAATTAGGTAACAAGTGAAGGGCTGAAGGAACAAGCTTGACAACAAACTTCCAAGAGATGTTGTCAGGATAGAGACTCATCTCAGCATGATCCCAGTAAGAGAAACCACCAGGGAGAGAGAAAATTCCCAATCTAACATGCAAGGGTTGGTTATAGCCAATGCTTTTGTCATGACAAGAGAGGAGCAGAGCAAAGCAGGACTTTGCCCTGCCTGGAGGAGATGTGAACTTCTGATCATTTTAAAAAAAAGGAGGATGACTGACAACTGAAGAAATCAATTACCTTTATCAGAGCTGGAGGTCTCACAATTAGCAAAGCTTAGGGCAATTACAGGACCTTCTTCCCTTCTAGGTTTTGTGGGTTTGTTTAGGCATTACTTTACATTGCTGCATTACTCCTGCACTTTTCAGCCTGAAATGACTTTCTGGTTGTGTGCTGAAGTCTCTGCCCTGCAAGCTGATCCATGTAGTCAGACCAGAGAAGTTCCTGCACAGTAAGGGGCTGCTATGGGGACAGGGCTCTTCAAGATGGGGTGTTGGAGATGTTATGGTGCCAAGTGACAGTGGAAGAAGCCAGCTCCTACCCAGGAAACATGTGCCAGGTGAAAGAAAGAAATTAATCCTCGAATTCAAAAAGGCAAGAGGAGATTTTTAATTGACGAACAAAATGAAGAAGGGATTGATTTTAACACCCCTGGCTTGTGAGAATGAAGAACAGCACTGCACAGAATTAGCAGCAGCTCTGAAAGCGGTAAGAAAACCTATCCTGAGGAAACATGTTCTAAGATTTGGTACTGTCCTTTGTGTTCAAGATTTCCCATGAAAAAACCAACAAACAAAACCAAAGTTGATCTTGATTTGTGTAGGTTTTTTGAAAGATAAAAGGATAAACAGGTGATGTGTCATTCTGTGTAATTCACATATTTCACCACTTTGAAATAACTAACATTGTTTATGTTGTTACTGTTGGTGATGTGTCCTCACAGCATCACCTCAGAGGCAAATCATGCTGTGCACACATCACAGGAGCCAGTCCCATGGGTCCCTGCACACACACACCCTCCTCCCCATTTCTAGTCAAAATAAACACAACAGGCAAAAGGTCTGAAGAGAACCCACAACTACAGAGCTGAAATGTCCTCGTTTGCAGTGAGGCAGCAGTGAGGCAGCAAGCTGATGGGAACCTCACCCAAACATCCCCTGCTCAGCTCCACCAGGGGATTTTACCACTCCTAAACCCACTCCTGAAGTTGGGAAGCCAGGTCTTCACTTCAAAACTGAATAACCCTCCTTCCTTCCTTTTGAGACATGGACTGGAAGGACTGTCCACTTCTAAGCAGTATTTAAGGCTCAGTTCTGGGTTTTGGGAAGTGGAGGCGAGAAGGAGCAAAAGGAGAGGAAGCTCTGCCTTGCCTCCAGTGTGTTCAGTTCATGCCACTGCCAAAACTCTGCACAAATGGAGACACGAGTGAGCCCAGCTCACTTGGCAAGTAGCTTGGATGGGTCTGTATGGGGTGATGCAGTGTCCAAACACCTGCCTTTTCTCCTGAACCCACACCACAGCCTTTCTGGGTCCCTGTCCCCACAAGAAAATATGTGAACAAAAGACTTCCTTGTTCTACAGGGTGTTGAAAATATAAATACATGAAAGACAAAAGATGCTTGGACCCCATAATAAGGGAATCATCCTTCTGTTTTGCAAGAATTATTTTAGCAAAAAGCATCTGACTGTTACCAATTTTAAGATTTTTTTTTTTTTGAGTGCCAAAATGCATGTACAAATGCATTTGAAGAGAAAACTTGATACACTCTGTTCTTTAAAAAGGACAGATCCTTCTCTGTGTTGATTTTTTTTAAAAAACAATAACCTGCCCTTCACCACCACCCCCGGACTCTTATCCAGAGGCTCTGCCATGTGCCTAACTAATCAAAGTGTTGTGTTATGATTGCCATGGAGACTGCAATCCAGCAGCTGCCTTGACATTTCATCTTCAGCTGCTTTCAAAATGCTTTCTTTTTGCCAAGGAAAACTTTTCACTATTATTAATTTTTTTTACTACACACTGTTCCCTCCGCTACAAAAGAAACATTTAGGAAAAAATCAGCGGAAATTGTCTCAGTTCTAACAGCATATTTTGCCTATTGCTTTTGTTCTCTTCTCAAGCAATTTCAAAGGTTTCTAAGGCTTTAAACTAAAAAGCTTATGCATTATTTTGCAGATCAGCTGATAATTGCACACTACTGTGTAGGGTCACCACGGGTGGTCAGGAGCAACCTCCAGCCCCCAGGTGCAAGGGCAGCTGCCCAGTCTCCTGAAAGGGATACACAAAACCCATCCTCACCCTCCAAGCCACCCAAATATAGCCATCTCACTTGGTTGTCTCCCAGTTGTGCTGCTCATTCTCCCACCAGTCTTTCATCTCCATGCAGACTTCTCCTGGATCTTTAATTAAGGTTGTTACTTCTTCTGTCTTTTGAGGAGGTGAGGAGATAAGATAGTAGAGAATACAACCAAACATGTCTGTTTCTTCCTGCCCTAAAGCAGGGAAGGTTGTGCATTGTGAAGTGTGGAAGCTCCCAGGAAATGTTTTGGGGAAGCCAAGGAGGGTACAGAGGTGCAAGACCATGATCCACCCCGACTTGTGGCATAGCCATAGGGTTTAGCATCTGAAGTGGCTACATTTTATGTACAGACAGGGATAAGAAAGCACCATACAGATTTTAAGGAGATACAGAAGAGCCCTGCTAACTGATGATTCATTTCACAGCTATTTGTTTCACAAACAAGCATTTTTTAATTAACTAAGCTGGTAGCCCCCTTCCACTTCCAAAGGAGGGAAGGTCATACCTTTTCTTTGAGAAGCATGGGACTTATAAAAAAGAACCTTCTCTGCAGCCTTTCAATGCACTTGCTCCCAAAGATGCTTTCCCATCCTAGCCTGCACTCAAGGATGTCTCAGATAGACTGGTGCCAAGAAGGTGTGGCTGGAGACATGCTGAGGCACAGAGATGTGCACAGGACATATTGAAAAGAGATTGATTCAAAATCCCAGTAGATTGGATCATCTGCAGCTTGGCCAAGGTAGGAGACACATGATATATATGTGTACATGTGTGTATGCTGAAAGGATTTTGATGACAGTAAAAATAAGGTTAAAACGCTGAGCCATTTGGGCTGAGAATGAGTAGGGTTTAAAATGAAAGCTTCAAAACACTTTTTAACAATTTTTCTTTAATTATAAGATACAAGGACAAATTAGAATGAAAAACCTTTATCTGAAAAGCATGTATGCTTAACAGGAGGAAGAAGGAAAACACCTTCAGAAGAAGTCAGCTTCCTGTCTTATGTTTTAGAAGTCAAGCTGATGGCTCACAGAACGGATCTCAAATATGTATATGTATAATCCCCACAGCTAAAAGTCGTCTGTTTTAAAAGACAAGTGTTTGCTCACCCGAGGAACATTGTGCTCGAGCTTCAGACTCTGTGATCCATATGGATTTCATCAACTTGTTTGCCAGGAATTTAAGAAAAACAAACTTTATTCATGTTCCTTAGAGAAATGAATCCACTTCATGGTCTGCGCAAAAAGAAATACAGCTTCAGAAAAAAAAAGCCCAGGGCATTCCTGGAACTGGAAGGTCAGAGAGCCAAAATAATGGATCCACTTAATATGAGAAATGAGTGACTTGCAGTGGCATCATTATCAGCACTGGAAGTACGTGGTTCCAGCTTAGAAAGTGATTTTGTGTCACATCTCATAAAGGACTCCCAAACATGAAGTGCTTTCACAAGCTGTCCTAGAGCCAGGCACTGCCACTGCTCTGAGAGCAGCATTTACCTTCAGCCTAAAGATGGGGCATATAGTCCACTAGAAGCACAACTTACCTTTGAGGAGCTAAAGTTAGATAAGGTGAGATGAGACCTATTCCATACTACCCTGTAACATGCCTCAGTATATTCATTTTTGTGTAAAGAATTTAGTTGTATAACCCTAGGTTTGGTTTTCCAAGCTTGATAGAAACCTGTGGACCTACTTAATTTATCAGGATTTTGTTTTCTGTGTCAGAAAGAAAGGCAGTTTCTGTGAGATGTGTTAATACACATTGCTGCTGCAAACAGAGATGTTTATCTCCAATACTTGCTTTAAAAGAACAGTCTAATGCAGGAAATATAATTCTGGTTCATTCTTAAAGCAAAGAATAATGTAGATTAATCTCTATACTGCCCGAATTTAAATAGGCAGCCTAAAATTAATATATTGTAAATCTTTATGGTTGCAGCATTATAGTATGGTATCTCACCAGCTTTTAAAGAAAGCTGTAGTTCTGCTCCACAAGTGGTTTGTTACATTGAATTAATGTTGCATTAGAACCCTTTCAGTAAGTCAAATCACATTACTCACTTATATAGCATTCTTGGCAAGCATCAAAAAAACATTTTTAGTACTTGGGAACTGCAAGATTGAGCCAGACAGTAATCTGATGTTTAAAACAGGACTAGGCACCTTAAGTCAAAATTCCAGTTTAGGGGGGAAAAATAACCAAACCAAAACCCAAAAACTATGTACCTTCTTAAGTCAAAAGGCACCCACTATTGGAAAATGTTTCTGCATACCCCTGCATCCTGAACAGAGTAGAATAATTTAGCTTTTTCTTCACATGTTACTGTGAAAAATAACTTGTGAAACCACAATTATTCTTCAAACAATACTGAGAAAAAAAATCCATAGCTGATCTGTTCTTAGAAAATGAACCTGATCTATTTTAATGGGGCATGTGGGACCTGCACAGCCTGGTGCTGGCAGGGAGGGAGGGAGGGACTGTCCCCTTCTGTCCCCAGCTGTAAGGGCCTCAGCAGCATTTCCTCCATCCCTTTCTCTGAGCAGCGTGAAGGGACCAAATCACATGAGCAAATCCATGGTTACCCCTGTTTAGCATTCAGGCAATGACACTTGGCTTGCTTTGCTCAGGACAACAACCTCCCTCAGATGCATTCAACCTCTTGGCTGTGCACCTTTCAATGAGTCTTCAGGTGGCTCATGGGCAGACACACTCGGCAAGTGAAAAGTCCTGCCTGTCATGGGTTAATTTTTATGCCAATGATGACTGTAGCTGTTTACTTTTTAAACAAATGCCTGATATACAGTGCAACTGGCTGAGTGCACAGCCAAAAACAGACCACAGGAAATCTCTTTGACAGACAGGGTGGCAGAATTGTTAGCATGGGTCTGCATTACAGTTTGGTTTTTTTTTTTTTTCTAATTGAAAATGAAAAGGTTGTAAGATCTCAAGGAGAAAAGCGGATGCTACAGAAAAAACCAAAACCACAAATGGGCAGTTTCTAAGAAGAGATATCTATGAATAGCACAGGCATAAATAATTTTTTCCATTTTATCTGAAGGATTATTGTGGCTTTTCACCCCAGTTTATTTCAGCGGAAATAAAGACGACTCTGTAATACTAAGCAAATAAACCAGCCTAATATAAAATGGTCAGTAGAGATAAGAAAGCACACTAGGTTATTTATTGCTGTATTTTTATATTTTGTTTCTGTTCTCCTTTGATCTGTGCTAACACAGGCATTAAACTGACAGCTTAGGGTCACAATACACACCAGGATATTGAAAGGCGGTCATGTATAAGGGAGGATCAAATTGTTCACTTAGAGCAAGTTACAAGTTTTGGTTAATCAGTTCTCCGGGGTCTAGCTCCATCCATAAAGATAAAATATTTTCTGGCTTTTAAAAAAATTATTAGAGAAATTGTGTGTGCTCCTGGTTTTTTAAGGTGTAAACATCTGCAGCAGATACCGGGGTTGATTCTACTTCCAGTCACAGTGGTGTAACAAGAGTTGCTTCACAGACAGCAGAGGAATTTCAGCAGCAAATGAAAAAAGAATAAGGTTCATTGTGCTTTTAATTTTGTTTCATGTAGGCAAGAGGGGAGAAAATTGATTTTAGTCCCAGCCTTTTTTTTCTCATACATGTCACTGATGCATTTTCAACCCTTGGAGAATTGGTGAATGTGGGAATACAGGCTCTAATACAAAACACTTGGCCTGTTTTCAGTTCCTAACACATACTCCAGAGTTCATGTTATGGTTATCAGAAAGAATCTATGAAAAATGAAGCTGCACACAACTGCAGACCATCAGCGTGGCTTAACCCCGTCAGGCAGGGATGAAGCAGGAAGTGCTTTGTGACACTGACTGGCAGAAATACAAACTGATGAAGAAAACACACGGCAGGAAAGAGGGTCTTAGATGGTGAGTTAGAGCCGGGGACATTAACTGCAGCTATACTCTGCCAGGGCCAAGATCAGAGGAGCTTGACATACTTGTTAAAGATTTCATCAAAAGGATTAGTTCCAGCAGCTTTTTTTAACCTTTCCTACAACACAATTTACCCAAAGGTGGCCGAGGGCAACAAGGGCTGCCCTGTGAGATAACATTTTTAATTGTACAAATGCCATTCTTGATGTCATAATCCCGAGGTTAATGCAGTTGCAGGTCCTGAACAGATGTGGTGGAGGCTGCCCCGTCGGACAGAGAGGTGGCCACGCAGGCAGTGAAAATGGCCACAGCTCAGAGAGGAGTGGAGCTACTGCCCTGAGTGTTTTCCTACACTTTCCCTATGTACTTTTGCACTGTTTTAAATGGTCTCTGCACATACGTAAAGAAAGCAAACAAGAAAAATATTGTTTATATAATGTGTTACCAAGAATCAACAGTCGAGTACAGCCACTGTCTAATGGCACAACTCATAGACAGGGCAAGGTGATCCATGAATGAACAAAAGAAACAAAAAGGGGAAGAGCCCAGAAAACGTCTGGATCCCACCATGCTAAATCTTACACCTTGCTGTACTGTAGCATAGCTGATTAATAAGAAATAAATTTCAAAAGGAGAACCCTGACATCGTCTTTAAATTCAATTACACCTGCTAGATTTTAGCAGAGACCATATATTGTACATTTTGGAAAGAATTTTTTGACAGGTTTCTGGATGAGGTACTCTCTTTCTCCTTAAAAAAAAAACAAAACAAAACAAAACAAAACAAAAAAAAAAAACACCCCAAATGTTTATTACAATAAATGTTCACACCCCACAGCTCAAAGAGAAAAGCTTTCTTTGCTTTTAAACAGAGCAAATAGTTTGCTCCATGTGCTAAGCTGCTGCCTATGTCACCAGTTCCCAAGCAGAAAATCATGCCTTGTTGATTTGTGACACAAGATTGTGAGGGTTGCAGACCAGTTAAATAAAGGAACCGAATCTGGTCAAATTTTATGTGGGACCAGCTTGAATATTTCTGCACACCACTTCAAATATCTGCATCATGGTACAGAGTAGGTCAGAGACATTCATTCACATTGGGGTGGGAATGGGTGAAAAGCAGCAGTGAGGACACTCTCTAATAAAGGGCAAGCCCTTTTTGTGTGTCAGACTTTGGGTTGTGTGCCACTAGGAGGTGCAGCAAGTTGGGTCACTGTCATATAGGCTTTAGAAAAGCTAGGGAAAATCAACAATAGGTTAACCTCTTGTTTTGTATGTCATCTGTGTACCTACAAAGGAGGCTTTGCCCCAGTCAGAGGCAGCAATTGTGATTCAGTGCCTTCTGCCCTGACACCTCACTCATCAGGGGTGACTCAGTGCCTCACAAGATTGAAGGGTATCTTTCCAGGGATGCATATGACCACATGTGCTAATGACCACAATCTTGGGTCTCACATATGGCTGAGGAATTAACAGATCATTGGAATGATGCTTTGATTATCAGAAATATGGTTCCAATTTTGGACTTCTGGGTTATTAAATCCTCTCTTGAACCGTTTCAGTTCTATATACCAGTTCAACCTTATGCATCCATAATTCATCAGTGAGGTACTAATGCAGTTTATCCTTGCAAGGCATTGCACAGAGTACATCTCTTTATGCAAGCATGACTTCACAGTCATTAGGGCTGAAATTGCCACACAAATCCCATCCTGAACTGCTCTTCATTGGTACACCTTGCAGTATTTGGCAAGGAAAGCCCAGTGTTTGCAAAAGATTTGTAAAAGGAGGATTATTCTTCCTGAATACTGGATAAGATAGGAATAAAGACAAAACTGATCATACAAGAAAAGGATTACTTACTGCAGTGGGGCCAATTTACTCAAGAAAATGGATGGAATTGCAAAGGGAAGGCTTTATTTCAAATAGGATTTGGGGGAAGGCTAACAGGTGCTGGGGAGCACTCAGGTCAGATGAAGACATCTGCTAGAGATGTCAAGAGCACAAAGGTAACTCTGTGTCTGGGAGTAGAGGGTAGGATAAAAATGACAACTGAACAGGAAATGTGTAAGACTGGGACTGCAGAGGTACATCCCAGCAAAGAAACAGGGTGTCAGATGGCAGAGTAAAATACAAACAGACACACAAAAACTGTGAATGCTGACACTTGTGAGGAGCTCACGAAAAAAAAAAAAAAAAAAAAAAAAAAGACATTAAAAAGAAAAAAAAAAGGAAACAGGTGCACTGGAAGCCTGGATGGCTGGCACAGAAGGATGATGATAACCTAAAAGCATTTCTGAAATGTGACAGGGTGGCAATATTAAGGCAGAATATCCTTCCATCAGTCTTTATAAGTGAATGAGATGTCTTTTGAGATGCTTTCAAGCTTCTATACACGCTATAGACTTGACTCTAAATGCAAGCTGACCTATTGGCTACATTGCACAGGAGATCTGATAGAATGTTTTCAATGATCCTGTGACTAAAATATAGAAATGAACCAGTATAATATAACATATGGGCAGATCAGCTTGCACAGATGAAGCAATTTATATCAGCAGTTCTGTGAGCTTTTAAGTCATTGAAAGCTGACCTTTTTCCTTTAACAAATGTGTGACTACATTTAGTCAACTTACAGTAAAAGCATACTGAAACATATGTATTCATACATTTAAATGAGTGAAAAAAGAGTTAAAATATAAACTGACAGAGCTTTTATGGAATATACTTTTGTTTAGTACAAAGACACAGAACCCTTTCAGTTAATTCCATGTTTGATCATTAATATCCTGTCTTTTGTAAGCAAATACTCCCACATAAGAAATTCAAATAAGGCACTTCTGATAATAGAAGTTTTCAGCCACTTTCAGTTTACTAATTTAGGTTATTCCACGTGTTGGAGCTCATCTTTATCACAAGAAGACTTAAAAATAACCCGTGTGATGAACTTTAATAAAATGCAATAAACAGAGCCAACAGTGTAAATTGAAAGTAAACACATAGGATCAGTAGTAATATCATATGATACAACAGGATTTATGAAGTAGATATTTTGATTAGTTTCAAAACCATCCATATCTAGAACATGTGCAAATTCACACTGACTACAAGAGAGTTGCTTTAACGATAGGTGAGCACACCTTTGCTCCTGATTTCTGTGCAAATAAAGGTTCATAAGATAAGAATCCATTCCCATTTATTCTGTGGCAAAAGTCCCACGTGTAGTAGTGGTACAGGACAAGGTGCCTACCCAAACACTCCCAAGGTACCCCAGACACCCTTCTCAACCACAAGCAGGAGTTCCTCCTTTCTGTAGGTGATTCTTGGTCTTTCCCCTGCCCACACAGGCAAAGGAACAGTGCTTCTAACCTTAGACACTTCTTGTCATTTCTGGTGCACTTAGGCTCCAAGTTCTGAGTCCGAACCACAGTATGCATCCCTCCATGTGAAATTCATGGCCAAGACCTGCATCCAGGATGACTGCTATTAAACCAGCCATTTCTCACAAGTGGCAGCCAAAACAGGAAAGAAAGGCCTCATATTTCTGACATGTTCAGAGAATACTCTGCTGGCCTTTATGAGAACAAATGCAGCAAGGTTTATCCAGCCCTGGGAGCTGTTTCATAACTGTGACCCAAATCAGCAGTGGGTGTTTCTTTGGAACCTCAAGGTCGGTGTTTCACTTTCTGAAGTAGTGCCTAAACCACAGTATCTCATAGGTACTTCCTTAAAGCTAGCTAAGCTTTTCCACTTTATACTGACTTCTGTGGCTCTGCTTTCTGGCACTTTCTCTCCTCGTGGTTTGATTTCACTACTGACAGAGACACAGATTCCTCTAATCTAATGTCAGCAGGCAGAAAGATGAATGTGTAATCCAAGCTGGCCCTCCACGGTAAGCAGAGAGGAACTGGTGTTTTCAGACAGAGCCACAGCCCTCACAACAGCCCCATCTCAAATGGCAGGCTGGACCCACTTTTAAAAGAAACTTATAAAAGAAACAAGGTAAAAGGAAATTCTGAAATATGGTACAGTTAGAAATTTTCCCAGTTTCTCAACAACATAAAGAGGTTTTTGAACTCTTTACCTAAATCTTTAACACCAAGTGGATGTAAATCAGTTGGTTCCTGTGACTGTAGAATCTGAATACATTATCTTCCAGCTCAAGGCTATATAAGGCTTCCCAGTCCCAAACAATGAATATTAGAAATGGCAAGAGCCTCTGCAGCTCAGAGCCAAGCACTGACAATGTTTGAAATCGAGCTAAAAATACAGCCTCTGTCCAGATCCCAAACAAGGCAGGCAACAAATGCAGATGGTTATAGGGGATACAGTGGCAGGGATGTACAAACCAGCAAGTCACAACATTATACACAACACTGTTTCCTTCTCATGCTGACTGCTACTTCTTTTCCTCGTATTTCCTGGAATTTCCTACCATATTTTAGACATCCTACATTCATCCTGAAAGAAGTTTTACCAAGTTCATAAATTCATGACAGACTGGGCTTGGCTGCCTTTTTCCAGGCTTGTGTCATGTAACTCATTAACTCAAATGGCTTTTCATCAGTTCTTGTTGAGTAATGCAGTGCCAGTTCAGGTTTCTGTTATAACCCCTTATTCACACATTCTTAGCACAATGCAAAAAGTTCCCCCATGTCCAGAGTCATCAGACCAGTCACTGCCCAGTTCTTTGTGAGACAGAGTCCTGCTTTGACTCTTCCTCCTCTGCAGAAGCAATAGAAGGAGACTTCAGTGCCCAGAGATCAGTGTTGGGAAACACATTCTGTAACTTTGGAGCAAGTCCATCTTTCTTCATCTGGTCTTGTTTCTTTATATAAACGAAACCAAAGTTTGTTTAACCTCTTATTCACAAACCTCTAGTGGTAGATTTCCATAGCCTCTAGTCTAGTTCAGCATTTAGTCACCCTTTATGTCAGAAAGACTTTTGGCCAAAATAATTTCAACTCTAGTTTAACAAAATTATTGAAATTATTTATTTTCCCCACGGACCTGAAAAGAACATAAATTTCCTCCTTTTGGAGGTTAAATTTAAATGCTATAATCACTCTCCCCTCTTCCATTGCATCTTCTCATGTTATGCTGAGAATCAGCAAATAGTTGTAGCAAGTAAAAACCATCACAGGTATTAAAGGCAGAAGTATCATTCAACATTTAAAGAAGTCCTACATGTGGTTTTGTTCTGTGGAATGTTCTGATGAACTGTGTTAACCTGGTCACTGTCTCAGTACCTTGACTTTCAGCTGAGAACAACTTTTGTTTGCCTATGGTAGGATATAGCTTGTCTAAATATTAAGCATCTAACATATAGTAAGTTAGCCTAAGCATACTGCTTGGGCTACCCTTGAATGAAGGAGGGAAGAATCCTTGGAGAGAGAGAACAATCCTTATTTCTGACCATTCCTCTTGAGTGGGATGAATCCATCACCCCTGACCATAGTGGAACCTTAAAGAACAAGTTTAATTTGAAGTGAGAGAGACTTTAAGCCTAGCAACCAACTCTGAAATCACAAATCATGCTTTGACATGTCTATATTAGAAAAAAAATTGTGGTTTTCAAGTGTAGATTTTACATGAGACACAATAAGAAAGTTTTTACCACTTTTCAATCCATGTCCTATGTGGTGCTGTAGGACATCAGCAACACAGCTTGATACCACCCAAATTATGTTGGGGTTCCATCCTGTTTAAGCACTGGTTTTGCACAATTTTGCAAGCAGTACTGAGCCCTGTAGCCCTTGTGGGAATTCACATGGCCTGTATGGAAACAAGGAATGTGGCACATTAAGTTACGGGAAAAACAGACAAAACCTCAGGCTTAAAAAGCCAGAAAATTAACCTTTTAATTGGCTCTGGTGAAGACCATAAGGTTAGAAAATGTTTGGCTGTACTGATACATGGCTTTTTTCTTATTGTCTTAAAAAAAAAAAAAAAATCAAGGAAAGCAGCTAAGCAGCTCAGCTCTTTCCAAGCCCAGGAGGATGGTGGTGGGGAGGATATTTTCCCTGCTGATGTTCAGATACACTTCCTGGCACTGCACCCTGCAATTTAATTTAGTGTGAAACTGTGCCTTAAAGCGTCAGTCTATCTCTGAATAAAGACTAGGGGACATGGTTTTGTAGCAGCACCGAGAGTTTCTTTCTTTCCTTTTTTTTTTTTTTTTCCTTTCTTTTTTTCTTCCTAGTACTGAATGCAGAGAGGAAAAGGCAGGCAGATGCATGTCATAAATAAACCCAAAGCGAACAAAGAACAGATGTCCTGAGGAACTTGCTGTCTCAGTATTTGGAGCACAAAGAAATGAAGTAAGCACAGCCCTTCATAGAGGAAGTCCTTCACTTCCTCAAGAAGTTCGAACATGCCGAGAAAGCAAAACAATTTCACAAGGCCAGAGTATACAGGCTTCTAATCCATGGAAGTAGTATATGTTCTGCCACAAATCCAGCATCAACAGAGCTTTCTTTAACACAGCTACAGTGTAGTTAAATCATGGGCCTAATACCAGTAAGGTTGTTATCACTTTGGAATTCTATTAGAAAGTGTCAGGAGTTTTTTTTGCAAGATTAAAGCAAAGATTACAAAAAAAATTATCTTGGTTGCTCCTTTTTTCTCCCCTAGGTAATTCAATGCATTATAACATAGATGGATCTTAACGTTCTGCAGACCTGGGCAACAACACACAGAAACCCCATAAGCATTTCTGAGCACTGTCTGCTTCGAAACTCTGATTCATGGTTATTCATAGACTGTAAAAAACCTGTAAAACAGAGCAAAAAAATACACAGAACTCACCATACATCACAAAGAAAGGTTGTAGGATCTGCTCTATTTACTCTGCATTAAATGCAATAGTTTTACTTCCCTTTCAGCAATTCCCCCTGTAAACAGACCTGTGAGTGAATGCAGAATTATGGACGGAGCAGAGCCAGACAGCTCAGTGCCCCTGGGGCTGCTGCTGCCCAACACGAGGAGACAGCAGCTGGGCAGGCAGGAAATTGGAGGGAGAAACTGCTCCAACAGCACATCTCCAGCCACAAACAGCTACTGATACGTGCTGCTGGAGTGATGATGGTCTAGGAGCACCAGCAAGGAAGGATCTGGAAGGAGACATCATATCTTTCACTAGTCCTAACCACTGGAGAAAAAAATAGAGACAAGACTTCATGACCTAAAGCTGAGCTATTATATCTGGAAGTTGCCTATTTTGTCAGAGGCATCAGTGTCTAAATAAAAGACATTGCATCTCCCTGCAGCTCTTGGTTCATAAATATTTCCCAATCAGTGTTTTTTACTATTACATTTTTAACAGCCTTCCAGAAAGCTGATAGGAAAATAAAAATTAATAAGCCACCAATCACAAGCTGGAGGAAGATGTAAATAAATAAACAGACTGGAAAGTTGTTATAAATCTAAGAACCACATGGTCCTTGACAGTTGCAGTTTTTGGACTCAGGCATACACCTGTTTTGACAGCTCTCAGCCTTGGCATGTGCTAAGGAAAAGAAAAAGCAGGGAGGTGGTAGCAGGAGTTCCCTACTTGCCCGCCATGGTGTCACAGCGATTGACAGACTGGAACACAGACAGAGCTGAATCCCACTTCCAGCTTTGGTGGAAGATGGCCAGGAAGGACATGGGATGTCCAGTGCACAGCAGAGCCATGGCTCCTCAAGCTGTGAGTGCTACAGGCAGCACCTCTCCTTGCACCACATGTAGGGACTCTGCTCTTATTTTCACTAGACTGTCACTCATGCTTGTCACCACATCCCACTTTTGATCTCTTCTTTATCAGTGCCCCAATGCACTGCCAGAAGCCCCTGCCCAGTTCCATTCTTGTCCCTCTGTCTCTTCCTCAGCACATCCACCCCAGAGCCTTGTTAGCTCTTGCTCCAGCTCTGCACAAGAGCTGTTGGGCCCATCCAGAGCTCCTTCCCCACCAGCATGGCAGAAAATTGTCCTCATGGCTGCTGTGCCAAGGGACAGGGAAGGCTGGCTTCTCATCTGCTGTGCCAGGGGACAGGGAAGGATGGCTCCTCATCTGCTGTGCCAGGGGACAGGGAAGGATGACTTCTCATCTGCAGGGGACGGCTCCTGCCCACCCCAGCTCCTGCTCACCACTCAGCCTCCCTGGGCATCACCAGTAGTGATGAGAGGCTGCAACCAGCCAAGGCAGACCTCTTGACTGGGACATATTAGACCACAGACACCCATGGGACATTTTTTTCCACACAGCCCAGATTTTCTCACAGACAAAGAGTCTCTCTCACATCACCATGAGCAGGGAGCAGTGTGCTGCCGTGGGAAGAAGAAGTGGGGGATCATGGGGGCCAATTCATTTCTCTGAGTGCAGGAGCAATGCAAGAGGCAGGAACATGCCTCAGTTTTGCAAAATGTCCAAGGAGAAACTCAAAGCATTCTGAAAAATCACATCTTTAACTATGTGACTCCATCTTTCCTTTATTCAAGTCTCTGTATCATCTTTTCCCTATACACTCATCTAATGTGTTGTCACAGCTGAAATCATAATCTTTGCCTTACAAATGCCACAGAGAAAAGCTACAAATACTGTTTATTCTTAGAGCACACTTTTATTTCTTCTGGTAGAATTTAAATATTTTCCTGCAATTAGATTTCAAAGGGTTAACTCACTATGATATGTAAAAAAATAAAATAAAAGCTTACAGCTCCTGAGATAGTATCAGCCCATTAAACATAGGTAAGAATATGAGAGGGAAAGAGAAGGGAACAGATATTATATATGTAAGGAAAATTAAAACTCAGGATGTTGGGCGTGGGGGGAATGTGCTTTGAAGTACAAAAGTTCCATTGTTAATGTGGGACAAAACCTCCCCAGTATGGGACAGAGATAAAAAGGAGGGAGTTGCTAACAGATCAAGGTCAACCAAGATATATGAATAACATAAATGCTATTAATCTCGTACAGCATGAATCAGAGAACTGCAGCGGGGTATGGCTGTGTGGCGGAGTTCATGGCATGAGTGTTTTATGCCACTTTGTATTAGATAATGAGCGTATTCATTACAGACTCCTACACATCATCCAAACTGGCAGAGAAGGAGCTTTAAGGAGCTTGAGAGAACAAATCAAAGAGCTGGATCTAAAGCTCGGAAAGGTAATAGGGATGTTCAAATAGTGCCCCAAGTTTAGATATTTGCAGGCATCCATACAATCTGACTCTGCAGGAAATAGCGTGAGAAAGAAGCCTTTGCTTGGGCAGCTTGCTGCTTATTATTTATCACACTGCCTCTGTCATAACAGCTGATTTTACCAATTAAAGAAAAAAAAAAAAAAAAAAAAAAAAAAAACCATAGAGCAATACAGGAAAACACCACACCAGAAAAAGTGCTCCTTGCCTTTTTTTTTTTCTCTCATGGCTGAAAATTCAGAGACACAAAAAGAATCAGTTTTCATCTTGGAGGGCTTAATCGTTGGGAAACAAAGGACTGAGCCATACTGGAGTCAAAAAAGTACATAAGCAGATGGAATTCTGATTTCACATGTTGCATTTCCACACATTTTAGTCCCCTGGAATTCCGGAGACATGTGTTCCACAGGAGAAGCTTAAAGAATAATTTATCTTGGGAAGGAAGGAAATGAAAATGTATACACGTGTGTATATAATTTTGACAACAACCTGCAACCAGATTGTTTGCACTTCCATTAATTTATACCAAACAAACATTTAAACTCAATGGCATGGATCTATGTAGCACGTTTTTCCTGATTGTTATGCTTTCAGATCTCTTAAATAAAGCTGAAATACAGTTGGGATCAAATTAAAATTCCAAAACCAACTAATTCTTTCTCCCTGAGTTTAGCAGGGTTTTCTCAGCATGAACCTAGACTTGCATTCAAGTCTACATTTTGGTGCCATGTAATCAATGGAAAAGGGCAAGCCCCGTAATGGGGCCAGCACTCCACAATGAGCACATCCAAACTTAAAAAAAGTGATTTTCAAAGAGTGGCTGGTTGCTTGTATGCAGTAGCAACTAGAGGCTGTGCTGCATTTGGAGCTCTTCTGCAGCACTCTATATATGTATATATATACATATATTTTTACACAAACACATGCTGTGTGTGTGTGCGTCTGCACTGCCCATGCATACAGATGTGGACTGTAGGTATATATTCATACAATACACACTGCTTCTCCACCTGATCTTTAGGAGATGCATTGTTTGAGCTTAGTGAAGAGAACTTGGAGCATGGGAAGGGGAAAAGAGGAAGAGAAAAAAGGGCTGGAATGGTTCAAGGTAAACTGCCCCTCAAGAAACCTTGAAGACTGCTCAGAGGCAATGCCAGTACTATGATCCAGCTAATTTACAAAATGGGCTTAAGCAGGACAAGAAGAATAACGGAAAATCAAAGGATAAGCAGCAGATGGGTTTCAAAACTGTCAGAAGAATTATCATTTTGTGTAGGAAAAATCAGGTGAAGGCAAGATTCAGCCAAGATTTAGACCACCAAACTCTCCTTATGGCAACCTATATCTAAGTAGCCAAAGGACCTTTAAAGACTGTACTGGACAACAGCAGCAAAGCCTGAGGATCCTACAGTCCCTCAGAGCCTCTCTGGTGAGCCTGGCATCTTCCAGAATCCCTTGCCTTGAGCACAGTCCTCTCCATGAAGAGGCACCCATCTTCCACAGGGGCTCTGCAAGCTGCTGCTTCCCATCCTGCAGACATCAGCTCTACTACTGAATATAACAGACCTGGGACATTAAAATGCTTGCTGCATCCAGGGTGCCCTCTGAGCATACCTCTGGTGCCCAATTGTGCACAATTTTAGTTCACAATTTTAGAGCATGGTGCTAATAAAGCCAAGAATCCCTGTATGGGCCATTCACTAAAGAGTCGGTCTCAATGATCCATGTGGGTCACTTCCAACACAGAATATTCTGTGTTTCTGTGAATGTCTCTGGAGAAAGTGATTCCAGCTTCACCTACAAAGCTTCCATAAAGAGCCCATGGTGAAAAGAAGTACCTTGCCACTGGAAGTACCTTGCCCTTCTCCCTGGGCACCTTACCTGGCAGGACAAGCTGTCAAGAGTGTGAGTTGGAGGAGGAGAAGGAGTTGGGGGCAGAAAAAACCCCCTATTCTTCAGGCTCATTTTCAGGGCATAAAGCTGAGAAAAGGGTCTCAGAAATATCAGACCAGCTTCCACAATTTTTGAGTCACTGCATCTCTTATCTAAGACCCATCCTCAGTCTCCTTCAATTTCCTAAAAATTACAAGCTGTACCAAACAAGTACCCTCAGAGAGCTGCTGCTCATACAGAGTTGGGCTGATCTAGTTAGGAGAAACTAAGGCAGCTTCTATTTTTGAAGAGGGAAGAAGCACTGTGAGAGGAGACACAAGAAATGGCACATTCCCATGAAAAATTGAAGTGTGTCACAGCATCTTCTTTCCAGATGTGGAGAACAAAAATACGAATGCTTCACTTCTGACAGCAGCCTCACAAAGCTGGAAGGCAGCAGGGGACAGTTGAACATTCACTCCTGCCCCACCATACAGACACTCAGCCAAGGCACAAGAACAAACAAACAAAAAAATTGTAATATTCATAGTTGCATGAATGCCTTCAGAGTTGTGAATTAGGGGTTTTCAGTGTAATTACTACATTCCATTCATTTGGATTTGTTACAGCAAAAAACACCTCTCTCAGAGGCTTTTACCTCATAGTTAAATATAGTGGTGAAGCAGTTAACATAGTTTTATGCATCACCGTGTTGGCATGGGGTTTTTATCTTTTATTGGCACCATTTTATCCCCGGAGACAATAGGAGATTGTTCTCGCTGTGTGTAAAAAGATCTTGTTCTGGCAAGTAGGGTTTTCCCAGTCAACAAGTTTGGTAAGGGAGAAATAGGCCATGTTGGGACTGGCCTGCTAAGCACCTCCTCACTGCAGCAATCACTGTGCCATTCACTGCTCACAGGGCTGCTGCAGCTCAGAGACCCTGCCTGCAGCCCAAAGGGGTGAAGGATGGAGCACCAAACCCACAAGCCCCTGCTGTATTGTTATTACAAAGATGGCACAAAAGCTAGATTGATCTGCTCTAGGCATAAACTACACCATAACTGCTAGAAACTATGTGGCAAGAAGAAAATATGTGTGCTTGGAAGCCTTTTTCTTTGCTAAAACCCACAAAATGCATGTGAAAATAAAGGTTCTGGTTCCCTGATTTGGATGCTTTTGTGTACCCCTAAAAGACGTACAGGATTTTTTTTTTTCCACTCGTCTCTTCCTGGTTGTATAAATAGTGCAATACACAATTAAAGCAGTCAGAGGCATTAGGGATAAGAAGGTATTTACATCAGAGATGTACATACGAGATTATGTGAGAACTGTAAAGTTTTATCTCCATCTTTAAATAAATATTATGCTTCATCCACACCCAAAGTCTTGAAAGAAAGCTGTTTTAGTGTAAACAATTAACTTCCTGGCCAATCATTCAATTTTTTTGATGACTTGCTGCTGAGAAATTCAGATTCTGTGCTGTAGACTACACCTGACAAATTTTGATCAGTCAGATAATCCACCCCAAAATCACCCAGACACTGCAGGTTATTTGCAGTCATACCACAACATTTGGCAGGCCTGGTATTTCAGTTGTTCCTATTTGCAGAGGCTATAAAGTGATTTAGCTGCTACCAGGTTTGACAGCAATTAGGAACACAGGCATGAGCGATGGCAGCCTCTGCTGTATATTTCATGAGTGCCCACAGCTCAACCCTTCTGCAAAACATGCCTCAGATCTCAGATTACATTGGAAAATAAAGTCTAGTAGTTAGAGCTGCAGTCAGCTTTCAAAATGTTTACTGAGCATAAGGCAGTGCAAAAGTGATTACAAACCCAACCAAAGCCCCGGGCTCTGCGATGATAGAACCGCCCAAAAGGTCAGAGCTGAGCTGAGATCCTGCAGCCATGACTATTTTCCAGATGAACTGAAATTCATCATCTTGAGGCAGACAGAAAATGAAAAGTTATCTCCTTGCCCTGCAGGGATCAACCTGCAGCTGCACTTCCCTCGCTGCCTTTTCTCTGCAAGGCCCAGCAAGCTATAGATGTGTCAATAAATTCCTTGGGTTTTTTTCTTTTACTTAAGTCTTGAAAATAAACCACTGAAAGAAATTAAAAGGTATTTTTTCAAATCAAAATGGGACTTGAATGTGTCCTTAATGAAATTGAAACAAACCAAACTGTTTTGGGGTACATTAAATGGTCAAGCAGCTGCACCTCAGCATTATCTGCAAAATGAAGGCACTAGTGCTTTTATTCAACAGCTAGTGTGCTGGATTTGGGAGATATGGGTTCAGGATGTGGAATCCTCAGCAGTCATCTCATGGGAGAGGATCCTGCCTGCCCTGACAAAGCAGCCCTGTTCTGCCAAGCTCTGCTCCTGGAGCTGTTCCACTCCTTTGTATAAAGTAATTACTTAAATATACATTGAACAAAGAGAGAGGGAAATTACTTTAAGGCCTATCAGCTAGGGCACTCTGCTGGGAGGTAAAGCAAACCAGTAAATAATTCATTAATGATGTTGCTATTTCAGAGACATAATAAATTTTTATTGGGTAAGAAAAAAGTCATCACCAGGGACTGGGAAAATAGCCCCCAGACACCTTTCACTTGGGGGTGCTGTTTTGGCATGGCACAACTGTCATGTTTTGAATGGATATGGACTTAAAAATCCCCTGAGAGAAAATGAGAATTGCAGCTTCCCCTCGCAGGTGTTTTAGTGGCACAATGTTTTGGAGTTTGTTTCAGAGCCTTGAAAAGGCTCTTAAAAGAAGAGAATTGCAACTAAGGCTTTTAAGGAGCTCAAGTCAGACCACATCTTTAATAAATTAAATAAACTGCAGAGTTCCTGAGCTAATTGTTTTAATGCATCCTCCCTGGTTTATTTGGAGGCTCTGGACCCTGGGCAGGGTGCTTCCAGGTCCCACCAATGTCTGTTATAGCTCCTTTGCTTGATGGCACTGCAGCCCAGGAAGAGGTGGAGACACACAGATGGTCTGAGAGCAACTTAGCCACCACAAAAATTAATAATAAACTCCTACATTTCCTGAGATATAAGAAGGGAAGACAACCAAGATGCTCAACAATGCCACATCGTACTCCCCAAGTCTTGCTGAAGCAGGAACTGGCAAATGCAGCTTAATGAATCAAGTGTCATCAGGATTAATGATGTCATGGAACTTTATGCCCACAGTACTGTCAGCTTCAAACCACAGAAAGAAAAGGAGGATGGCTAGCTCCAAAAGTAAGCCAATGCAACACAAAGCACACTCTTGGAGGATTTAGACATTCCTGCTGTAGAAAGTGGTGATACGTGCCCTGAGGAGAGCTCCTTGTCCCACCTCTTCTTGGCCATGGAGAAGTCTCCCTCTGACTTCTAGAGCCTGAAAACTTTGCCATCTGTTCTCACTTGAGACAAATTCTCATTTTATCTTTTCCATTTGTATTAAATCGTTTTTAAACAGGAGAGGCTTAACATGCAGTCTGTGCAATAGTGTGTGATACAGTTAATTTCTCTCACCATCTAATGTTAACAACATATGGAGACTGGCCTGAGCTGCCAAGGACATAAATCTATCCTTGCCTCCTGCTTTGCTCACTGAATCTCAATTTTTTACTACTGCACATTCCTCCACAGGACTTCACCAAAACACCTGGTGGGGACCTTCCAGAAGAAAGAATTTCACTCTTCTCAAAGAAAAGGCTCCTCTTCACCCCACCCCCAGAAACAGCCCACCTCCCACCAGTCTCCTTTTCCCCAAATCCAGATTCCCATTTCCATTGTTAAGCACATTCCATTAACAAAACTGATTCATGTTCACGGTGTTGTATAAACTTCTACAATGTTTCTTTAATGTTGTTTAACTTGTGGGTGACTTCAGAGCTCCTGATGGCACGGGGCATTAGAATCAGCTGGAGCAAAACCAGTGGCAGGCAGGTATTGTGCCAGCTTCCTCACCATTTTGCCAGCTGACCTCACTCCTGACACACGAGTTGGCTGCTGCTCCCTTCCCATGCCAAACTATGCAGTGGTTTTGAGATGCATACAAATAAACTGTCCAGCATGCTGAATAAACTAACGTTTGAATTCAAGTTCCAGGATGAAGATATTTACACAAACCTTGAACTCTGTTGCAACCAAATTTGGGCATTTCAAGGACACTGGATACCACCCTGGTAGCTTTTATTACTTACTGTAGAGAAATAGCAGATGAAATACTGGGGATGCAAACTGTAATGACAATTTTCTGCAGAGCTGCAAATGGGCTTACAGAGCAGCTTGCTGGAAAACCATGGAAAAGGAAGCAATGCTGCAGACTTGAAATTGGCATTTTTCTTTCACTTTCCAAGTACAGCTTCAAGACAAATGTGGATGGTTTTGTCCTTCTCCATGCACACAGCATTAAATGTTGCATTCTGGGGCATGAAAGATGGACTCTGCTTGCAGTCAACCTATGCATCTGATCTCTCACAAAGCCTGTATGTGAACAGTAAAATAGAACCAAATCCAAGATGCGAGACCCACATCTGCCTCAGGTGAAACCAAATGTTAATTGATGCCTGCTTATTCTCTGCTTTCTGTATCCTGTCTCTTTACAATATATTTAAGATACATATTTCATCTGCACTGCAGCAGTATGAATATCTTTCAAGTCTGTCAGAGATGGAGGACTAAGCTATCATCAGTACAGCCTATGGACTCCTTTCTATTAAAGCAAAAGCTAAGTATTTAAAGTCAACTGGTGGCATTTTCTTTAAAAAGTCTTTGCTGTCTGTGGAACATATTTGATCAGAATGACCTGTGGAAGTTAACTCAGCACTATTATAGTAAAAAATACCTGGCCTTATAACCTTGAGCAATAATTTTTTTTTCAGTATTTACTGGAATATCAAATGATAAACTGGATTATTCATTATAAATTCTTGCCATGTTGTCTTGCATACTATCAACTCATCCGGATTTCAAAGAATGTGCAAAGTTACATTTTCACTTTTTCAATCACTTTCATTATTTTGCTTTGGATTTCGGGCTTCTCCCCCAGTTCCAGTTCTTAATCCCATTTTCAGGAATATATTATGCCTAAATAAAATCAGCATGCAAAACTATTATTTCAAGGAACTGTCTTTTCTTTTTATGGAAAAATTAATCCAGAGTTTGTGTTTGGAGAAAAAACCCCAAACCTGAGAGCAGCAGGTAGAGGAGGAGGAAGCAGGGCATATTATGCCCCATCCAGACAGATGCTGGGATCTCTCCTTGCAAAGCATGACACACCAGATCCCAGCCCACAGCTTTTTTGGTGCTCAGGCACACCTCACCTTCCACAAGCAGTGAAAGAAAGGACGCTGCAAACGCGATTTTATCGCTGTGTCAACAGCGCTGTGGGCCCCAGCATTCAGCAAGGGCTGTTTGCATTGGACCTGAGAGGTTTCTCATCAGCTGGGGCAGACAGCACACAGCACCAGTTTCACCACAAGGCCCCTGCTTGCTTTGGTGTCGATACAGCAAGGAGCAGAAGCGCCGTGTCCAGCTGCTCCATTTCTCAGCTGGAGAGCTCAGGTCAGGCTCTCACTGCCTCTCTTAGGTCCCATGGACAGGGGATGGGGAGGAGGGGGTGGCTGCAGGGCACAGAGCACGAGGAGTGCCTCCCATCCGCACTGTTTGCCAATGTGGAAAGGAGTCTCACAAATAAGTCACTCACTAAAACTTTACATAGCTGAATTCAGGAAGCCTCCTTTCACTACAACAATAGCAAAAGGGGAAAAAAACTAACAAAACAGGTTTTTATTGGGCCTTCTGGGTGGGCACAACCACCAGGGATGAAGACAAAGCTCAAGTGAAGTGTTATCTCCCAAACACCCATGCAGCCCCTCAAAGAGCAACCGATTATCCTTTATGCTTGTGCCAACAGCTCTGCCATCCTTTCCATACCTCATTACAGAAAACCAAAGGAGGAAAAACATGACAAAATATTAAACACGCCACATTTTCTGTGTTTGTTCCTTAACCAAAAACACTGATTGAGATTTTAAAAATATCAGAGAAAACCTCAGTCCCACAAAGAGAAGTGTCTCTTCTGAGCTCCCCCCTTCTTCAAGAGCAAGGGGACCACTCACAAGTGCAAAGCAAAGGTTATGTGCTAATGTTGGCAGGATTTGAGGCCTTACAGCTTGTGAAACTACCCAAAGGGTGGTCTCACTGCCTGGGCAAGGCCAGTGTATTTGGTAACACACCTTCCTTTCGTGGTTGTTTGGACCTGAGGATATTTTCAGAGCTCCCTGAAACTTCCTTTGTGTGGAAACTGCCCTGCTGGAAGATGGGACATGGAGTGGAGGTGGAGCAGGCAGGCACTCCTATGTCACACAGAATGAAAATTAAATATTAACTTGCTCCTTCTGCTACCTGCCTGGAAGTCACAGTCACAACATTTTAACTTGTATAGTGGTGGTGAGGGTAGATTTGAGCTTACAAGTGATGTTAGATTCTCCCATTCCCTATTTTGGATCACTTCTCATTTCATGTAACAGATTAAAACATTCAAGCTTAACCTTCCAAATCACAAGAAAATCTTGCTTATTGTGGAGCAACTGACTCAGTTTTCCAGAGCTGACAAAAGGAGCCTCCACTACTTTTTAAACAATATGGAGGTTTTTCTCAGGCTTTACCCAATTGAGCTTGCAGCAAAGTAAATTTGTGGTGTCATAAAAACAGGTTTTAAGGTCATGCCCACATTGCTCAATGGAGTAGTCATGGATTGAAAGCAAGAACCACAGCCCCAGTCTTCTGCACAGAGTAGTTTTAGGTCATCTTTTGGTGCTATTTTGGACTGCTCTGAGTAAGTTCTCTCACCCTCTACTGGACCTGGATGCAGTTCAGGCACAAAATTATTTTAGAGGAGGCTCCCAATGGGCAGTATGACTAAGACTGCACCAGGTTTGACTCTCTTTACTATTCTACTGTCTCAGCCCTCCAAATACTATCTCAGAAGCCCTAGGACATCTGAGCATTATATATATATATATATATATATATGCAGCACGGACACATTCATTCTGCTGCAGGTCTGCTGTATCTGCACAAATCCAAGCTGTTCTGCACCACTGGCCTGGGTGTCAAGGATCCTTTGTGCTGCTACACTGCAGTGAGTGTCCCAGGCTGCCTCTGAAAGTCCCTGTCAGTGCAGATCCCCAAACCCCATCTGGAAAGTGTTGCCTAGCAGCTGAGCAGCACTCCTGCAACAGGATTGTTCTTTGTGCCAAGTGTCTAAGTAAAACTCACCCTGGGGGAGCTCTCACTGTTACAGAGGAAGGATTCAGGAATCAGAGCTGTAGGCCTCGGAACACCTGGGTGACCCCTCAAAATCTCAAAGTTATTCAACTAGCAAATAATCCCAAAATAACATCTAGAAGGATGGTTCATAAAGTAAATGAGCTGGGAACATGAAAATTTTTGACAAGCAGCTTGCTGTGTGGCACTCTTAAAATACCTTGCCAGCTCTATCATGGAAATATACAGCCCCCACAAAACATACCAAAAAATAGCCTGGCCATGGAAATTGGTTTCTTTGGTCTTTGTAAAGAACTCAGCCACTTTAATCACAACAAATACCAAAATACTGGGGGAAGGAGTCCCACAGCTCAATGGTACGTTCTGTGAAAAAAAATTTTGACATCTGTATACTTGCTTCATTATGTCCTGACAATTCTTGGATCGGAAGGGAGCAAACAGCTGATCCTTATTTGCTTATGAAACAAAGTCTGTAGGAAAACAGGATTTCACAAAGCCTAAACCATTCCATTTGAAACACCACAGAGTGAAGTCGATTGCCAAACACAAGGCAGGATCCGGGAGGAACCCAGGGGACTGGCAACTCTGGAAGTTGTGGTATCCTCAGCCACAGGACAGATGTTCCCAAAGGGCAGGAACACTGGAAACCGTGGAAAATTGCACAACTGAATTTCACAGAAAGAAAAGCAATAACTGAGGAACACTTCAGCAAGTTCCAGTAAGACCAAAAGCTATTGTTTTCTTAGGCACATTTTTTGTAAGGTATGTTTTTTGAAAGGTACTGAACGGTGCAGTTTACAGTCCCAATATTTCGAATGCTGATTCTATTGATACCAGTTTGGACATATGGCTTTGGGTGGAAAAAAGCATCATTTGAAATTGCATTTCTTGATCTGGCAACAGAGTAATCCCTGGTAACTAGCTTAGAGTAGATGGCAAACGAATGCAAACTTTTAGGCAAAGGAAATTAGATTACATGAGGCCTGTGGCAAGTGATCCAAGCACTTAAACCTACAGTTAGTCAGAAACAGGAATCATGGGAGAATATCCAGATGCCATGTATTGAGGAAGAGGCCTCATGAGGGAGATAATTTCAGGAACAATTAAGAGTATTCACAGCATCCAGTGCCCTGAGTGCTACAATGCTTAAACAAGCTGGCAGGAAATAGTAGGAGACCCACAGTCCTTTTTTCAGTGTTGGAAATGTGAGCAATTAATTAGAGTTTGTACATTCTTTCCCTCCAAATGCCTTCTGCCCTTTGTCACTTGACAGCAGAGCAGTTTTCAGGGCTCCTCAGCAACCCAGAGACCTGGGTTACATTTCTCCTCATGGCAGGGTTCCCCTGCCAAGAGAGAGCTCAGAACGCCAGGGTGCTGTGGAAGGAGGCACTGAACACGTCTCCCATCAATACTGGGTCAGTGACAACAGCACACGAGGATAATCAAGCACTGGGACAAGTCACCCATGGTGTGTGGAAAATCGTTGTACTCTGGGCATTGTAAGATCCATCTCACAGTCTTAAGCAACGCAGTCTGAATTCAGCACCAGCCCTGCTCTGAACAGGAGCTCACACCAGATTACCTCCTGTGGTCCCCTCTAACCTGAACGACTGATTGTGCAGAGAGTGTGGAAACTACTGGTCCAAAGGAAAGCAGGTAAGAAGCTGCCCAACCCTATAAATTACCTGTAGCACTCAGCTAGGAATTGGGATTCTTGGGAAAGATGACTTTTATTTATGATAAATGTAGAAATAATCCTGAAAGCAAGAATTCAGAACAACCTGTTGTACAACCAAGCAATACACCTAAATCTGGCTTCATAAAGGAACTTACATGTAATATACATCAGTCTGATACTAATTTCTCACTATCATTACAAAAGAACTGGTAAATATGGGTAATCAAGATGTGCTGAAGAGTGTGATGTTCATGCCCAACCTGGCCTCAAAAGCAAGTGCTTCAGCCTCCCTACTCGTATTACAACCAGCCATGTCAAACCCAAGCTGGCTCCACATCTGTATTTCTGCACCATAATTCCCAATAGTCCTGATGATACTAGTCACAGTCTAGGAAAGTAAAGATGGCTCTGGATGCAGCAGACAGATCAGTTGCAAAGGACTTATTAGCTCAGGATCAGGGACACTGGGTGACTGTGGTAACTTTTCCAAACTCAGATCCAAATCCAAGCTCTTAGTGTGGTTGCTGTGACTAAACAGACCCAAGCACAGGCTTAGGTGCCAGACAAGACCAGGGTAGGAGGTAGTCTGTGGGATTCACCATGAAGATAAGCTGCCTCTGGATAACTGAGAGTTAATAGTATGGTATTATCATTTGAAGTGCAAAACAACTCTGTACTAATTAGGAGTACAATAATACTGGACTGAATTCTATGCATTTCACAAGCCCCAAATCTGGATTAAATCACACATATGATTTGTAATGTGAGCTGTTTAATCACTTTTGTAACACAGATGCTTTAAAATTAGAAGCTCTGAAAACGATGGGGAGTGGTACTGAGCTAAACACTTGCACAAGCATGAACACAGGCATCAAAAAAAGAACAAGAAAAATATCCAAGGAAATAAGTATGCAAAAATCACTATTACTGCTAAATTTAATAGTTTGGGGCTGAGATGCAGAAGCAATAAACAGTCTGCTGAAACTTCTAAAGCACAACAAAAGTGAACTTCACTAGACTTACATATTTTAAAAAACCCATACCAAAAAACCATCTTTTCTCTTGATAACTTAAATGTGTACTGCCCACACAAAAAATATAGGTCACTTTATAACCACAAAGACCAAATTTTATATATAGTACTTATATAGCCCAAATACCATGAGTAAGTCTTTACAAAAGCTGCAGGGAAATAACAAGAAACACCAAAAATGCTGTGATAGTATTTATGAATTTAGTTGTAAGAAACCTTTAAAGGTCATCCAGTACAACCACTCTGTAATAAGAAGGAACATCCTCCAACCTGGCCTTGAACATTTCCATGTATGAAGCGAAGCATTTACCACCTCCCCAGGTAACATTTCCAGTGGTTCACCATCCTCGCAATAAAAAATTTATTCCTTAGATCAAGTCTAAATCTAATATTTCTCAATTTAAAACCATTACCCTTTGTCCTATCACAACAGACATCACTAAAATAGTTATATCTCAGCTTTCCTGTAGGCCACCTTTAGGCTCTAGAAGGCTGCCATAAGGTGCCTCCAGAGCCTTCTTTTCTCCAGGCTGAACAATCCCAATTCCTACAGCCTTTCTTCACAGGAGAGGTGTTCCATCCCTCTCACCATTTTGGTGTCTCTTCTCTGCACTCTCTCCAGCAGGTCCCCTGTCCCTCCTGTACTGGACCCCAGGGCTGATGCAGCACTGCAGGTGGGTCTCACAGAGCAGAGCAGAGGGGCAGAATCCCCTCCCTGCCCTGCTGCCCACGCTGCTCTGGATGCAGCCCAGGACACGTTTGGTTTCTGGGCTGGGAGTGCCCATGGCTGGGCCATGTCCAGCCTCTCACCCACCAGCGCCCCCAAGCCCTTCTGGCAGGGCTGTTCTCCATTTGTTCATTCTCCAAACTATGCTGACACCAAGAGTTGCCCTAATTCAGGTACAAGACCTTTTACAGTTGACTTTTGGAAAGCAAAAAGCAAATAAAGAATAATGCATCTTGCCATACTATCAAGTTATTAATTTTTATATTACAGAATTTTAAAATTTGCAGGATATCTTATTGCATTATATGCCTTTAAGAGAATTGAGGAAGGCAAGAATCTTGTTAATGTCTTGCATCATACATGTCAGATTTAACAAGTATAGCCAGCTGTACTGGCTTTATGACACCCCATTGAAGAGTCTGATCATGGAGGTAAAAAGAAAAATCCCAACAATACTTTACCACAGACATTTCTTAGAAATAACAGCAAGTGCACAAAATTTCAAGTTTATTATTATCACAGAACAGATACCTTCTCAACTTACGAAATCATTAGCTTTCTTTGTAGGGAATTTTTATATCATGAATTATATGTGTGCTCACTGTGGGAAGACTCCAAATACCAATTCAACTGCAAGGGCATAATTGGAAGGACACTTTCTTCTGCTGAGTTCTTATTAAGGTCAATGATGTGCAAGGCAGGATATTGCAGAACTGAAGATACTTTTTCACAACCAGCAATGGTGCAAAGTAAAAGAGTTGACAGACTTAATCACTTATTTGGGAGAGTGAAGAGAACAACACACAATGGCTTTTGCTTTATTTCTTGGGTAAACCTCCTTGATTAATTTGCATTTTAAATTCTTGATAATTCATTGCTCTTGAAACTTTCAGATTCACACCTCAAAGATGCATGATCCTCTAAGAACAAAGAAAGTGACTCAGCCTTTGAGAACTGTAACATGCACCATTTAGATGTGCTCATCCTCCATTCATATTGAATGTGAAAATCAAAGTTAAAAGTAAAATAACACTGCAACATAAAAAATTTAACATGGTACTCAAAGTTTTTCACTCAATGAAAAATGTATTATATTAGACAAGATTAGTAAGAAGTGTTAGTTTTCTGGTCTATGTTCCCTCTACAGCTGTTGCTGTTACTGAAAAGCTAACATTTCTAGTAAGCAGCAGTTTCTCCTTAAAAAGTGCAAGTTTTATGACTAAAATGCTAATTCCTAAGCAGCCTGTCACAAAATTTACTGACTCTTTGCATTAGGTAGCTGTAGAGAGGTCCTGCCATGATCAGGAACAAGTGTAAATGAATGCATCGCGCCCACTTCTGAGATTTTAAAGAGCATTCAGGGAGGGAACACACTTTTCAACCCTTGTATAGGTACCACACTAAGCAAAGGGTAAGGAAGGTACCAGCACCATGAGATTTGTGACAAAATACAAAGCTGAAAATACTGAAAAAAATTTGAGTCCATGACATATCCAGAGCACAATGTGTAGCAGCACCCACCACCGTTATGAAGGAAGAATTACAGAACCTGCTGAGTCCAACCAGCTTTCAGTCAGAATTCAGGAACATTTAACTCCTGAATGTATAAACTTAGTTTTATAGCCACTGGATTATGCTGTCAGTGCTTCTTGCACTTAACATATGCAAGTTTACTACAAAAAAAAAAAAAAAAAAAAACCCACCAAAAAACATCAAACAAAACAAAATAAAACAAACAAAAAAAAACCCAAAAAACTTCAAAAACTGACTTCTCAGGGGAAAAATAGCAGCACTTGAGAATCCAAAGCACACTAACACTACAACTGACTGACAGTAACTATTTACAACAGAAATTCCTCTTTTTTTTGCTTAACCACAGCATCACACTGTTCTCAAAGTAACAACTTTTAAGCTGGGATCTGATTTACATTTCAGGTAGAAATGGCTTATCAATTTAATTAGCAGATATTATTTCCATCATTCTGGATAAAGAACAGTGACCCAATGAGGTGTATTCAGAAGTTCCTTGTTTCTAGAGGTAGAAGTAAATTTGATCCATCAAAAAGAGCTTGTCATCCTGTAAAATAAAAAACCCTATGAAGACTTTCTATGAAAATGGCAAGAGATCATGTCAAATTAATTAAGAGAGGTCAAAGAATCAAATAATAATTATAGAATCATATATGTTTTGGGTTGGAATGGACCTTAAAGATCTAATTTCTAACCCCCTTGACAAGTGCAGGGATACCTTCTACTAGACCAGATGGCTCAAAGTCCCACCCAACCTGGCCAGGGACGGGGCATACACAGCTTCTCTCACAACCTGTTCCTGTGCCTCACCACCCTCACAGTAAAGAACTTCTTCATATTATCTTAATGAAACATGCACTCTTTCAGTATGAAACCATTATCCCCATACTCCCTCATAAAAGGTACCCACTCAGCTCTCCTGTAGGGCTGCTTGATGTCAGCAATGGTCCCACAGGTGCTCATGCTATAAATTACATGATTAGCACTGGCTTTATCTCAGTAACATGTCTAGTAGAAATGAACAAACTGCTCAAACACCCAGACAAGATACACCTAAGGCTTCAGACTCCAGGAGAACGCTGTGTACAACAGAAGCAGAAGTGGACTAACCAGCAACAATACTGCAATTAAACTACCAGACTCAGTTAATGAATGCATCCAAGTGAAGCATGCTTCATAGTTATTTAAATCCTAAACAATTTATAACAGCAGGGGTCCATGTTCAATGTGCACCTGGGCATTTGGAAGTCATGGGACTACACCACCCTAGAAAATTCAGAAGGATGGGCATCTGTGCAGCCATGTATAATCTTGTGTTTCTTTGCCCACAGAAAAGATTAGGAGTGAAGACTAAAAGAATGGAAATAGAAACATGGGAATAACTGTAACCATCCCTCAGCATGAAAGAAAAAACATTTTAAACTTTTTTTTAATAGATACAATTCTTGTTCCTAAAAAAGAAAAGAAACGAGAGCTGGAGATCTGGTGCTGTTTGCAATACTTCTAAGCCTCACTGCATTCCAGTTACCTCAAGTAGAAAATATACCACAGGTAAAAATCCAAGAAAGCTGACTATTTCTTTTGAGGGGGAAAGGCAATTACATAGCAGAAATAAAATATGGATGTATGGGGGTACAGACCATCATTGTAACAAATAAAAAAAAAATACCCTTCAGAATTTCCAGGTGCTTTATTTATTAACTGCAGCCAACATGCAGGAGAGCACCTTTCTACCTATCCTTGCAGGGAGCATAGCAAGCGCACAGAGAAAGGAGAAGGGATGTGGAACTGAAATCATATGCTAAGTAGAGAATATACAGATGGTAAAAGTACACTCAGAACTATAAAGGAAAAAGATAAGGACCTCTGGATGTTGGAAAAGAACAACATACACTGGTGAAACAATAGCCTGGACTCTGCTGTTTCTGAGTCGCTATGCACATGTCAATCATGTTTTAGCATGATTAGAAAGATTTTTTTTTTTTTTTTTTTGCGCCTTATTGAGAGATGTTTACTTCCATATCAGAGGTTATTCATCTTCTCTTCAAAAGTCCAGGAAGCTATCTATTGTCATTTCATTAGATTAATGTTCTTGGCTCAAGTGAACAATGTACGCAACCACACAGGACAGACTAATGCAGAGTATTATGGGAAAACATTCTCAAAAACTGGAAGAGATTAAAAGCTTTCTGATGTTATGATAACATACGAATAAAGCCACTTTTCCTCACCTGTTGTCATCATTCAATGGGAGGGAAGAAGGTACAAAAAGAGCAGGGTGTTGAAATCAGGTTAAAAGGTGCTGCAGTATAAGGACTGTGTCCATACCTTAGGTGAGACAGCAAAGGCAGAAGCTTGGAGACAACCTTGGCTCTATAAGGGGACTGAAAGCACAAGTGACTGATCGTTTCTGAAACATCTTAATAGAGTCCCACAGGCTACCCAAATCACATCCAAGATCTCAGTCTTCCTGTGGTGTCTACATCAATAGAAGTAGATAACGAAACTAGAAGAATTTCAATGCCATCTGCTCAAACAAGCCAGAATTTTCTCTGCTCACCTCCCCTCTTCAGCTGTTTTAGTCCCAAGTATCAAAGCCTTATTTACATTCATACAAAACCTGTTTACAGGCAACTTCGCTGCAATACTGGAGCTTCTCCCCCAACACTCTCAAGACACAAAGCAAAGCTGGCCAGGTGTCTAAACCACAGAGCCAGCTGCTCCAAACCAAGCTCACAGGAAATAGCAAGGAAAATATTCAGCATTTGACACATCTGGAATAGATTGCAGAGTCTTTGAAAATACTGTCCCAGTTCCCTTCCTCCTGCTGATGAGATTTCAGGCTTCCAAACTGATGCATCAACTATAGAGGATTAGATAATGTGTATATACTTAACCCGGCATATTCTTTCTGACCAAATGAGAATTTTTCCATACATGTACACAAAGTACATGTATGAAGTTTCCTATAAAATGCATGGACCAAACAGAATTAATTCTACCAGAAGTAGCTACTTAATATGGGAAAATTTATAGAGTTGAAAAATAGCGCTAGTTGATTTTGGTAAGCACAGAAAATGAAGCAATATTGCCCTTTTTTTTTTTTTTTAATGTTTGCATTAACTCCTTAAAAGAAATGTCCTCACAGTTTGTTGCCATGAAACATGAGATGAAAAAGAACAAAAGATTGGTTAGCACCTATTTTGCCAAGTAATTTGTCTGTAATTCCACATTGACACAAATACTGCAGTATACTCTTTTTGACATCAAGTACAAAAAAAAAAAAAAAAAAAAAAAAAAAAGCCAAAAAGCATTAAGTCTTAATTAGCAAAACAAAGCAATGCTTTATTATTCGCTTCTTTTTGATCTGGACAATGAATGCAAAAGAACACAGAAACAAATAGAAGTTTAGAAGAAAATCTCAATAGGATATTGAACATAATACTTAGCTTTCTTCTTTCCATAAAAAGCTGAGAAGTAGAGGTGCCCCTAAAGTTTTAGTTAATATCAGTTATCTCTGAAAGATCAGGAAAATGAAAATGTTTACATATGTGTATTTTAAACATTCATTATAGATACAAAACTCAATACAGCACTAGCTTAACACAACATAAACCTCACTGGTTTTAATGTTAGTAATAAAAAAGCAGAATTCTAATTAAAAAGAAAAATGGAGGAAACTATTTGTACTTTTTTCCTCAAAGGTGCAACCAACAGCCAATGTATTTTTGCAACTGAGATTCCAGTTGTACAAAGGACTGAGAGATGTCTCCTCCTATTTAGAGAAGAAGCATAAATTTCACAAACTTTAAAAGAAACTACACGTGCATGAACTGTAGCCAGTACCCCTTAAAGAGATGATATTTATAAGAATGTAATGGTATACCTTAAATGAATAAAGGGAGAGGTAAAACATATTTTTGACTTTCAGAGCTTTAAATTTTTTTCCTTCATAGATTACTTCCCAAATTACCTTGCATTTAAACTAGTTTGTTCTTATGAAATGGCAATGTTTTTACTCTAAACAAGCATCATAAAGTAGTTGTATGATTTGAGAAGCGCTCAATGTGGATGTTGTATTTATAGTGACCTCAAGAATGCAAACCTCCAAAATTACATCTACTATTAACTAATCCTTTAATAGCCAATTAACAAAAAATATGTATATAGCTCTAAGATTAAACAAAATTTAGAGAATATGCTGTTACAAAATATATTTTGACAGATTTCCTAAGAAGCAATTAAAACAGTCATTTATGCAGTTATTTACAGGGGACTCAAAGTGTATCAGTTTTAGCACAAACCAGTATATTGGCTTGAATTCAATAAAATATTGGCGAATATAAGTTTGTGACAAGGAACTTTGGGGTTTAGTAAACTTAAAAATGTTCTATACAATCATTAGATGAATCTAAATTATATAAAAAAACCTGTCTGAACTGGTTAATCTGAATCAATGCATTTCATTGTACTCAGAAAGAAGTTCAGATCACCAACTCTGTGGTACATAAAAGCTGTGAAACAAGTTACCACTCAAATCTTTCAGATACAACAAGCACAGATTAACTGAGTCTGACTGTACCTAATCTATACTTAGAGATAGTTTGTTCTTACTTCAATACTATCTTTTTAACAAGCACATGTACAAATGTGCTAAAACAAAAGGCAGCAATTATAAATATTTACTAGAATGACCAGAACTGGTACTTGATCATAGACCATCCTGTCATTCATTTTTGAAGCCATATTTTCAATTATTTGTCTTCTGGTTTTAGTAGTCTTCTATTTGATAGACTTGGAGGGTTACAGATCATCTGGAAGTTTCTCACCAGCATAGGAAAGGAATGTCTGTTCGATGCAGTCTGGAGATAAAGAAGAAGTTGTACTTCAGTTCATCGCCATGGCTTACCAGAAGCAGCGTTGCTAAGTGACCAGCAAACCTGAACTGCAAGCAAAACAGCAGCATCCCCACCCCCATGTCAGAATGGGAGAAAAAAAAAGGCTAAAATTTACTGTTATTTTGTTATGATTTCAAAAGAACACCTGAGAATATTTTCTAACTGTAGGGGTATTATTTGTTATTAATTAAAACTAATAATCAGTGTAAAGCAATCACTTTTGAGGAGCTTACTTGTCTATTCAAAAACAAGGACACTTAAATGCGATGGCAATTAATTTGAACTTCTTGTTTCAGTACTTAGTACTTCAAAAACATAAATATTATGTGTTCATCTCTAAACACCCCACAGACCTTATGAGCCCACATCTCAGTGGTGCTTACAGGCAAAGAAAAGATTCAAAGCCACTGAACTCTGATAGGACAGCTCATTAACTTCAGCAAGTCCTGGTTAAACAGCGTTTTGTCCCAACACAGAATTTTAACTGCAGAACAGCAAGGAATCCCAGACTGCATTATCCTTCACTTTCACTATTCTAACTACAGTTCTCAAATACCATTTAGTCCTAACAACTGTTTTTAAAACTGTATTTTTAAACTTTACTGTACTGAAAGCTAAGAGATATTTTCAGTCATGTCTACAAATTTCAGTATTCTGAAGAGGTTACCACAACATTAAGAAAAGAAGCCATAGCTAACTATTGCAAAAAGGCAATGCTGCCATGCTTGCCAATTTAGACTGGTTGGTAAAAGGCAATACATACCTCAATAAATTGACTTACTGCATAGTTTGGAAGAGAAAAAGCACATTTAAAAGAAATATTTTGTCACAGGTTAACATTTTTTTTCATAATCAAGTGTCTATTGTATAGCACACATTTGTCATTAGCCGTTTTTAAATGTTTATCACTGTCTCATAAAATGAATCAGGTTTTTTTTTCCAGTCAAATACTGTCCCTTTTTTCAGGCTTCAAAAATATGTTGTTAAGATAATTCAAATTGACTCTGATCAATCCTGGAGAAAATTTATAAAAGACTTCATTATTTTTTTTACAGCAAATATAGCTTTGCATGTATGTCAAAACACAATTTTTAAGCATTTTTAGTGAAATGCAGAGCAATAAAAATGCTGCAATACTTATTTCTAAGCTTAAATTTATCTTGTCATGCAATTTAAATAAAAACAGTAGAATGCAAATAAAGACCCCCGGTTTAAGTTACAGAATGAAGCAAAATAAATCCATTTAACGGATAAATAGTATTAAAAAAAAGTGGCTATGTGCCAGACTGATTAGTCAGCTACCTGAAGGATACATAAAGCACATTGTTGCATACACAATAATCATACTTGTACATGACTGTCTTAATCCAGTCATGTAAAGAGAGACAGTACTCAACTATTGTTTGCATGTTCAGACCCATGTCAATCAGATTTAATATGCAGGCAGATTAGAGCTTCCTAACTTGCTGACAACAGGTTGACTACCAAAGCCAGTTTTCCAGCACAAAGGACAGTATCCTGACAGCAGCAGATACTGTTTCTTAGGTAAAACAACATGTTCCTGCTAATTTTTGTTGCTGAACATTAGCACCAGGGAAGACTGGAAGCAATGACGATGCATTACTTGCTTTCAAGTAAGAGACTTCACACATCTCCAAACTTATGAAGAATATATATACAATATTCATCACAGATGTTCAAAACCTATGCAACTTCTACTTTGTGACGGAAGTTTGACTATTTATTTTGAATATTTTTTTCTTTGCCATTTTCCTGGGAAAGATAACCTCCTCACTAAAAATGGCTTACCTTCAGTACAAGAAAAAAAATCTTGTTCTGTGAGCAGCTGCCATGCTTTCAGACATATTTCTGACTTTAAGATAATTAACAAAGCCTCGAAAGAACAGAAGGAGTCCTGAAAGTGTAGAAAATGCACAAAATTAAGTATATTACATAAATACACACTACCCCACATTATTCTTAGAAACATAATTTTTAAACTCAAAGTAACTTACTACAAAGTAATTTACTACAAAGTAAAATGAAGTCTTTATCATTCACAAATTCAACAAGCAAGTCAGCTTTCATCTTGTGATACAAGGATTCAATTTTATGAAAGGTTTTTCACAAATTTTAGTGATTTTAAGCCCAAGTGTCATCTGCTAAAAAGACTTGATGAAAATACTTAAAAGAAAAAAAACCTGAAAAATAAAAGAATCTGATTTGCAAATTCAAGTAGAAGTCTCAAAATAAATTACTAGTGGGTTAGAAGTGTACCTGGTTTACAAAATGTACCTTTAGCAATATACACAATAAATGTACCACAAGTAAAAGAGGAAAAAATAAAAGACAAAGTAAGGATTGCTCTAGCAAAAAGCCTATAATGAATTATAGTAGATTATGACTTGGGATTTAACCATTTATAAAAAAACACCAGTCCAAGAGGAGAAAGAACAATTGCCAAAGAAAATTACTCAACGTATGTCAATATTACAGTTTTGTCAACTCCAAATTTCAAAATCATTTAAATTATCTACATTTCACTGCATTTCAAAGAATATTCCAATGAAGAGGAAAAAGATGAACATCATAGTTACAGATAAGTTACATTTGCAATAATGGCACCTTGAAGATATATGCTTATGTGAATATATACATTGCTTTTCTGTGATTCATAAGTAGATTTTTCCAGATGTTGAAAAGAGGAAAGCGAGCAGAAACAGATCAGTGAACACCAGAAGAGAAGAGATGGCAGTAGGTGGGCTGAAGGATGTCAAAGGGCCATGCATAAGAAAGACTCCAACTCATTCACTTCTGGAGAGATGCTGGACATACCACTTTGTGTGCTCTAACAAAAGGTTATCCAAAACAACAAAACACAGATCTGGTTGGCAGTGTTCCCATGACATGATAATACTCTTCCACGTCCTGCTAAGTAGCTTTTTTAGGTAGAATCCTTCTATGGTGTTCTAGCAATACCATACAGCCACTTTATCAGTTTAAAAATATTGTTGGCATATCTCATGCAAAACATACATAAGACAAGGGAATGCTGACTGGCAGATGCACACTGTATACCTCAGAGTGCTTTTCATTCCAAGTCATATTATAAACTTTGTGATTTAAAGAAAAAATAAAAAAAATCTTCAAATACTTCAGACCAAAAATAAGGCTTTCCCAAATTAAAGTGAGCTACTTCCCAAATATGTACAAAAGACTAGTAAAAAGAAAATTACAGCCTTTTCCATAGAAAAGGCAAGGACAGGGGGAGCACTAGAGGACAAACACTATTTTCATCTTACTGAAAAAAGATGTTAAGCCTCAATATCAGGCACCACAGGGCTTGGTTTTAATTAAAGATTTATCTGGAGATGTCTGTGCCTGCAAAGAGTCTCTTCACTTCAATGTCTGTGCCTACAAAGAGTCATTTCACCTACTTCAATACAATAACCTCAAACAATACAAAAACATTCAAGGGACCGATGCTCTGATGTGTTAAACATTTGCAGGTTTTATGTATTTCAAGCAAGTGCACATTAGCAGAGCATGGTGGACATTAGAAAGTCTGATGAATGCCCTTGAACACTACGAAAAGGCAGATAGAGAATTTTTTAGGAAATGTTGTTTAAGACTTTTGGTATTTTTTGCAAGGTAAATAGTAAATCACAAGCAGTGAAGATCTCGAAGTTGGCATTTTTTCTTAACTTACTCAACACTTCATTCTAACACTTGCTGTTAGCCACTTGAATCAATTGACTCAGAGGGAAGAGTGCCACCTACTGAATCAGCAACAGTTTACCGTGCTTCCAGAGCTGGAAGCAAATTAAAATGCATAGCAGCATTCACTTCTGTAAAAGAAAATCATTCCAGAGTCCATATTCCAATTACAAAATCTATAGTTGGAGAAAAGTTACAGTGGTTAGGGTTTGGTAAACCTTCATTAAAAATAAACAGAAGAGCAGAATTTGATGCATGTAAGACTTTAAGCATGGGCAGGCAGAGCTCATAAGAGAAAGCTGACATCATGGGACCACTGTGATCAGAAAGCATGAAGCCATTCTCTCATCCTACTGAGCAACTGCTGATGCAGTTTGCATTTCAAAGGACTCAAAAAGGACATTTTGTGACCTGTGCACAAGACAGCAGACTCCACCTTCCCGCGTTCAGTCACATTTCTTAAAATTTAATACTTGACATATAGGTTTATACATGTAAATACTACTTAGCACATAAAGCCAAACTTTCATTACACTGTTCTGCCCCTCTAGATCAGTAGAAACAGCTTAAAAAGCACAAGTTGCAACTCTCAGTTTTACACATAATCCCTTATGCAGAACAAAATTTTTTGAGCTGAAGGGTATTTGAATAGTCCACAGTTCACACAATAACACCATTATGGTAACCAATAGCCTCATTAATTCTATATTAATACTAATCTCAAAATAAGAAAAATACACAAAACTGTCAGTAGCTAAGGAAAAGCACATAGCTAAACATGTTACAAAACTCTTATTTACAATTACACGATTCATCTTCTGAGTACTTCCACATCAAAACAGAAATTAATTCAATTGCCACTTACCAAGTACGAGAAATATCCACCAAAGCCAGTACTGTCCATTGAAATATCCAGTAAAATAATCTGAAAACTGAAATTCATACATGAGGCTTAGCTGCAGTAAGATAGATGACTAAGACATATGTAATGCACCATGCAAATAGAGAAAGCATGGAGGAAAAAGCAAGTTAAAATAAAAGTAATGAATCCTACTAAAATGCAAACCTAGCCTATGCACTGCAGTTTAATACACAAATAAAACGCTTCTGTTGTCAGTTTGCTTTCAGCAAAGTAATTAAAAATCTCTAAAAAAATACATGTGTACCCATTAAAATATATATATATATGAAAAACACCCTTGTATTACTCGCCAGTAATGTGATGTTTTTTATTATAATGAATTACCACTTGTCAATTTTCCCTTTTTCCCTCCAGTGCCTGCCATCCCAAACACATTACAACAGCCTGCTGCTTTAGATATTAACACGAAAAGCCACATTAGTTTAATCTTATCAGACAGGGATGTTCTGCTGACCCCACAAAAGAAGAGCTTTTGACCTTCTGTATACCCCCTACTGTTAATCGCTGCCACGAATACCAGCCCCATAAAGACCCCCAACTCATTAAAGTCTTTTCATTTTCAAACCAGCATTCAGTTCCCAGCAGTGAGCTGAACACAACTAAATGAACCTTGAAGTGCCATTTCAACTGTTCCTGCGAGTGACCATGGCAGACAGTTTTGTCCTCCCTGTGAAGTGGGAGGCAGCTGGAGGGCAGGGTGTGATCATACTGGAGACAGGTATCTGTGCCTTTACCAGACTCCAGACTTCATGCTTCACTGATAAAAAGGCTAATCAAATGTCTCCAAAACCCACACAAAAAGTAGAAATGGGGAGATGAGTGAAGAGTTGCCAGAAGGAGTAAAATAACCTACTTAGCAGCTCTGTACGCTTTTCCATGCACTTCTACCCTGCTATCATTCATTATGTTTACTGCATCCTGACTTTTGTGTTTAGTGTTTCCCATTTGCCCTTTGTAGGACATTTCAGTATATCAACCAAAAAGTAACGAGGTGGGGGAGAAGTAACCCTAAACAAACAAAAGAACCCCCCAAAAACAACAAAACAAAAACCCCAACAAAAGAAAAAACAACCAAACAAAAGATACTGGGCCACATATGCAACCAGATGACAATCTAAGACATTTTAAAAACTCTAGGAAAAGCTGGCTTTTTTCTTCAATTAATCCACATGTTATCTTCTGAATAAAGCCAGATCACGTGAATTCTTTGAGAGTTTAATCTTATATATTCTATTTATTTCTATCATCAAAGAAAAAAAATAGCAAGAAACAGAGTAGCTAAGTTGAACTAAAGAGTTGGTATTTATATTATCCTTATATAAATACTCAGTTCCTAGGATTTTGACAACACATGGAAATTGATCCCATCTCACTTGCTAGTCAGTATTTTCAATTCTCTAAACATTATATGTGGGTGCATATAAATATATATCTATATATACACACACACAAACACATCAATATACTTTTCCAACAGTTACAAGTTAACTTGATTGGAAAGAAGATTTACTAAAACCAAATACTTGCCCATGTGCATGACTCTCCTCTCCTACTCTCCTTGAGCAGAATCAGTCATGGCTGCAGAATTTCCCCTATAGGAAAATTGTGCTTTTGTTCCCCCTGCTCTTCCTTCTCCCAAGTAAAAACTGATACAGATCAACCATATGTGAATTCAGGCTGCTTAGACACTAAAAAGTTTTGTTCTAATGACCCTGAGTGAAAAAGGGTGACACAAGTTTTTGGAAGATCTTGAAAGAAAGGAACAGAATCTTTGGTGCACACAGGCCTGCTGGTGTGTCACCATTACAATGACTGTCAACACACACCTCAGGAGCTTTCTGCTCTTGTCTCTAGGAAGGGAGACAGCAGGGGAACATGATGATCTTCATTACAAAAAAACCCACCCCTGAGGTACTGGAATTGGCCAGCCCTAATATTTTTGAATTAGTAATGGATTACATACAATAATTTAATTATAGTCTAGAACACAGTAATTCTACAAGGAAGTTTAGCATATATTAATTTTTATATTTGTTTTGAGCACATTTTTCAGCAGAGAGGAATAATACAATTGACATAATGAACAAGTTCTGCCCTCTGTTTAGTATGCCTTAAGGGAAGCTGAAAATATCCCAAATGAATATGTAGTTGAAAAATTTATGTCTTTTCTCTCCATTAAGATAAATTCCATCTCAGCCCCTGAATTCCAACAAATACACCAGAATCACACCTGGTCCAGCACCATTCCCCTGCTCTGAATGAGCAAAAAGAAAACTTAAAAAAAAACAAAAACAAAACAAAACAACAACAAACAAAAAAAAAAAAAAAAAAAAAAAAAAAAAAAAAAAAAACCCCTAAGAAGGATGAAGTACATGTCCAGGAAGCACTATGCAATTTTTCTACAGTTTTTTTCTTTACTATTGTGCTAAGACTATATCAAGTTACTAATACTCACACAGGAAAAAAAAAAATTTAAAATGTCATTGATGGCAGAATATGAAAGATATTTAAGTTATCCAAGATCTTTTTCTTCATTAAAGGGAATGGAATTTTAAATGTTGTGTCCCACAGATAAGCAGAATTCAAGTTCAGAAAGCAGCATTATATTTCATCTAGCATCCACTCAGCTAAGTAACTTGCATGGAAAAGTATCTAGGTTTGCAGTGAAAACATCAAGAATGAAGCATTTAAGATTGTAAAAATGTGACTAAATTTATAATTAAGTTGGACTTGATCCCATATGTATCTTACAAGGAATAAAACAATTAAATACAGAGAGGAAATGCATTTTTATATTCCCTTCCCAACAGGCCAAGACATCTTATATACAGGACACTATAATATCAGTGATATTTTAGGTACTTGCTCCACTTCTTCTGTAGAGTTTTAAATACTTGTGCAAGGAATTAATTATTCTGCATTTATTTTAGAGAAAGTGTAAACATCAAATGTTATGTCAGGTTAAAAAAGAAAAAAATACTGGTTTTCAATTCCCTTATTGCATCCTTGAATAAATTATTATGTATTTGCTCTACAGAGTCTGCACAGTGTGAATCAAGAAACATACCCGTACAATGAGAATCCATTTGATCAGGGAGAGACCAAATCCACAGATTGCACCATACCTTCCAGCTATGGTATTTGTTATACAGAAGGATAAACAAAATCCAATCCAGTTGAAAATAAATGCCACTATAAAATAAAAGAAACAGTAGCTTCTGTTAATCTGTATAGCTAAGCAAACAGACTTAACAGTAATTTCACTTTTCAACTAAGGACATGCTTACACAGTCAGTTAATTCCCTTCCGGTAATTCAGGCTTTCAGAGATTGACTTTGAACCCAGACATTCCCCATGGTATAGTCATTTAATGACAAAGCAAATGGTAAACAGGCTGGAACCTACTAATTTACACAAGAGAAAATGCCAACATAAAAGAAAGTATTACACTGCAATAGACACCTAACCAGATTATACTGGACATGAAAAGTAAATCCACAAAAAGGACTATAACACACAAGATTTGGATTAAATAAAAGAAGAAGAACCCTTGCTAAACTTTTACAACTAAAAAAATAGTTATATGCACATATACATGCATGTATCAAAGCTGCATATTCAGCTTTATCCAGTTTGGGTCTTACAGAATAAAAGTATCACTCTTGCTCCAAAAACTTAGTGTAGAAATGAAGGCAAGTTGAGAAGCTGATGTTTCATGGGTCTCTTTTAGATCTGTATTAATGCCTTTTCTTTTAGCTCCATATTCATGACCCACAAGAAGCCTTGGAAGCTTTACACAGAAGTTAAAAAAAACAATGAACAAAAAAGGACATTAAGCATAACTATTGCTATTGCTTCAATTAACACTTTCACACAACCCCCAGTTCAACAACTTAGTTTCATATCTGCATATGTACTTGGCCATCAGCATCATCATCTGTATTAACTTCAGGTTGCATGCATTACATCAGAGTGGGAGAATTCACAATTAGGGGAATGGGCCATCTTGGGAATCTGTGAGGGCATCCAAAAAGAAAACCATCAAACAGAAGAGCTGGAGGAACTGGTAGAAGAAGGCAACTTGAGAATTCTAGAGAGGACATGACAGCGGAAAATTGGAAACATTAGCAAACTCCACAGCAAACACAAGAATCACAGAGGAGGGAAAGAAGAATGGAAGAAGGCTAGAGGGGAACAAAACCCCTGCCTACAAATCCTTAATGTTTAAAATCCAAAACTTTGGTACATAAAATTCAGACACTAAATCAACAGGGAAAAAGAAAGTCTGTCTCTTCAGTTAAAGTTTGAACATACAACTAGGAACAGAAAATTGCTTGATAGTTTTCTTCAATTAAAGTATTTTGAAGTACTATCTATAAAAACCAACTATACTTTAAAACCTTCCTACAACTCTCCCAATAATCCACATGAAGATGCAATGATATGCTCACAAATGAAAAATTAATCTGTAAAACTGCAGTAGAATTTCATGAACTTCAAAGAAACTGAATTTCCAAGAGAAAGTTTTAGAAGGCTTCACATCAAAATAGTCATTTTAGTACAAGTGAGAAAACATCTTGCATTGGTCAGAGACATGAGTAACAGATGGTGGCAACAAGAATTCTTACTTTTATACAAATTACTAATCTAAAAGGACCCCAAAAAACAAAATCCAAAAAACCACCACAACTTTGAACAGATGCTGATCCAAACTGGCACGAGCAGAGGAAACAAAACCAATCCAACTCCCACTAAAAAAGAATCCTACAGAATAGCACTGTGACTTCCCTATTTTAAGCAAGCTCTCCAAACCCACCATCTTTTAACAGTAATCAATTTCAAAAGCTCCTTATTCAATGCATTCTCTGCTCCTGTCTCAGCATAAGAGCACATTGCTCTTTCTCCCCACTACTCAAGCTACAAAGAATCACTTTGATCATGGTTAGGTATACCTAAAGACAGGTATCTTAAAAAGGTCACAGGATTCACATGTTTCTAATGGTTTATGAGGACTAGAGGAATTCTCAGAATATGTACAATTTTAATAGATTTTTTTTTATTACCTCATTCATTTGAAAATGCATTATAAAAATTAGAGATTTTCCAGTCATAAATAAAGGAGGGGAAAAATTAGTTTTTATAATTAAAGGGGAACACTGACAATTTCACCCTACTTTCAACTTGAACTAAAGAAATATTCAAAATAGAATCCACTGTCACTGCATATGTATTTGATGGATATTTAACATCAAGGTGTTTGCCCAACTCTTGAAAGAAAAGGCATCAGCATGTTCCAGTCTTGTTCACAGTAAGGGTTTTTTCCTCTCTAATCAGTCTGCTGTTCCATTAAGTTACATATAAGCAGCTAATCCAAACAATAGACATAAACGTCCTAAGAGTTGTAAACTATCCAAGTTCATACATTCCAATAAAACTGAAGTAAGTACAGAAGAAAAATCTCATTATTTAAGTTTTTGTCTGTAACCATTTGCTAGAAAACTTGTACAGTAAGGACCTAATAAAAAAAATCTGTGTCTTCAGCAGCACAAGAAACATGTTACTTCCACCTCTCTAAAACTCAGGCAATGTACTAGGGAAATTCTCCCAACACTGCCTTGGTGCTCCATCATTTCAACAAACTTAAGAAGGGCAACAATAATGTCTACATATTTTCCATCTTGCCCATTACTTCTCTCTTACATGCCACGTCCTATTACTACTTTGAAAATCATTCTCCTTGTATCAATCTGGTTACAAAATACAATATTTGCTTTCAGAAATGCATCTCCAGCTTCTGAGCAGACTACAATTCTGCCAATTGCTTTTCTCTACATCAAGATCAGCCTCATTTGCCTATCTGTATATCTTTTTCCATCATGTGCATCCGTGTGTATCTTCTGTCAGCCATGCAAGCTCTGAGCTTTACAGCTTACACTGCATCTGGTAAGAGTTACTGCAGCTTATTTCAGTATAACTCTTGCCTCAACTTATTATTGAAACAAAAGTCTTTGGTAATTTTCATCCCTGTGTTGCCATAGAGAAGCCAAAGCACAAGCTCCCAATCAAGCTGAGGGAGAAAACAGACCAGTGAGGGGAGTGACCAGTAAAATGAATTACATATTAATTTCTCCACAATTACCAACTTCTTTCTCTATCTACTAGAGACAACTAAGTCATTATACAAGTTCCTTGCTGTAACAAATGCTATCCTCCAATATTTTCCTGCACCCACTCACTTTGTGAAATGTAAATGACACTGCTCAGCTGTTCAAGAGATGACTTCATCCTTCACACCACATCAGCTTCCATGACATTCCTGCACAGACAATGTACCTGCTGTGACACTTATAAACATTCTTTCATAAGGAAAGCCATTGCTAAAACTGAGGGGGAAAATTCTGGTGAGAGCTGCTAAAACCACATCATGATTCTAACTAAAAAAGAATTCTTAACTTCTGCTTGCCCATCTTCTTCATGAAGCCAAGTTCTGTGTGGTTCCCGTAGATCTCCACTGCAAATCAAACCACTGTTCAACAGGAATTGTTTTCTAGCTCAAAAGTCATTACATGCCTACTTGAACCCAACTTTCAATTATTGTCAACTTTCCATTAACAAATTTATGACATTTAGATGAACGTCATGCTGACTGTATCGGCTTCATGATTTCAGTATCTACTTTTAATACTCTAGCACCATTCAGAAGTGGGACTGATAAAAGTAAGGTTTTTGAATTTTATAATTCCTGAGGTGATGACAAGAGGACAATGTCTATATAAATGTAATTCACATAAGAAGAACATAAACATTAGCATTCTCCTCATGACAACAAAACTCATTATAAACCATAAGAAACTAGCTTTTGGGAGGAGGAGGGTTGGACAAAAGGTCTTTTTTAATAAAGAGTGTTCATGATACAAAGCAGTCCCTACATTTATGCTGTATTTCTCCTTAAAGTTTTCAGCAAATAATACCAGTCAAAATATGAAGTACATGACTTTTGAGTTGCACGTATTAAAATACATCAGATGAAACAATAATGACAAGCACATTACATTGTGATTTTTCCTCAGATGCTCCAGCACTTCACCTGCTGATCCTTTTTACTTAGCTTTCCACAACTACACTTTAAGTTTATAAGTTTATAAGTACCATGAAAAGGAAGCCTTATGTTCCAAATTTTAGCCATGGCTCAAACCTGTAAAAAGATTAAAATAGCAACTGAATATACAAAAAGCAATTAATGCTCAGTTATAGTCTTTATTCCACAATTTGTTTGTTTGTTTACTTACTATTTTAACATACAGCAAACACCAAAGAGCTTATTGCTTTATATCTGGCCTAGATTTACTAAGCATACTGTAATAATAAATAATCCTCACCAGGTCTTTACACCACTAGGAATTGCTCGTCCCACTCCTGCATAGAATTTGTTCAATTCTTTAACTGGGATACATATCTTTGCTCCATCCTGAAGGTTCATTTACAGACTGATGATGATCACTAGAAGTGTTGGCTGTAAGCTTCCCCAAAAAACTGATTTTTTTTCTTAGTGATTAATGTTCAGAAACATTCCTCAGCAATTTATTCCTACTCATTACTCTTGCTGCTATGTTTTTCTTACTAGCCAACCTAGAAGCTTCTTCATTCCAGTTGTTTTGTATTAGATATAATGCATACAGAAAAACTATGTAAGTCAAATTTTTTCTACAGTAAGAAAGAAGTTAGGTGATTGTGTATGAAGGTCAGTGAGCCTCCCCTAATAACCAGAGAGAAATAAGAACTCAAAACAGTTCCTCTATCTCCCAACATTTAAAATTTTAATGAAGTAACTTCTCCTCAGCTTCTCTTGCATGACTAAGAGAAACCTGCATAACATTTGTGATAGAGACAGACAAGTCAGGTTTCCTAAAGTTACACAGAGGAAGCCTTCCATGGGAAATTCAACCATGCTTACCACTACTCAGGAAGCATTCACCAGGAGACTCTGCTCTCCCTGAGCTTGTGCTACAACTCTGCCATCCAGCTAGGACCCCCTTGAAACCCCCAAAATAGGTTTAACTGTGTGCAGTTTATTGACTGTTTGAGGAACTTAACAATTTTGAAAACTGTATCAATATTAGTTTACAAAATTTTGGTACAGTTATTTTCTGTTCCGATACACTATCTAGGACACCATGTACTTTTACATTGCCCTGTAAAACAAGATTTTATTGATGTGTGTTGTATACAGTGCTTAAATAGCTTAGATGTTCAAAAAGGTCAGATTTCTGTACAAGCATTTAAGTTTTGGTTGTACTACTTAACACTTTTCTCCATTTTTATCTCCTTATTAACCTATCTTTTAACCTATGAATTCATTTTTTCTATGTTATAGGGACAACCCAAAATTCCTTTACATGGTTTCAAAGAATTCAGATAAGCTTCTCAACTCCTCTGGGGACCCACAGGAAAAAAGGTTGGTTCTAAAGCATTCCTTAAATATAAAGGAAAACCATATAAGCCTTTTAATGATGTCCAAAAATATTTCCTTCAGATAACATACCAGTATATGTTTATCAGGCATAATTCAAAAGACTTGCTCTACAGGCAGATTAAGCATGAAAAACCAAACCCTTTGTTCATGACAATTACTTGCTCTATCACAACTACACCTTGTTCAAAATGGAAAGATACAGCTCAGAAATTCCTCCCTTTTGTTGTGCATATAAAAAAAAATACTCTGAGAAACTCACCTACTAACTTTCTCTGACATTCTAGAAAATTTCTACTATGCTGTGTAAGGCACAGTTGACTTAAAAATACAAAATATATTTTTAAAAAATGAAGTGGTCTGATAGCAATTTTTTTTTTCATTTTGCCTTCATAGAAAAATGAATATATTCATACATATATTAATTTCCTGAACATTAGAGAGCAGATTCTTAGCTCACCAACAAAATCACAGACTAAGGGCAACACCAATTTCCTGAAACATGATTTTTTCCTTATATTAGAAATAAAATGGTTTGCTTTCCAAAGTCTTTCACCAAGTTTCTGAATCAAGCAAAAAAATACACCTCTTCGTGCAAAGGACTTCACTTCTTCAGTGTGCATTGCCTCACTCTGTTTAGCTCTGCTAAATAGTAACACTTTATAGCTTAGATGGGAAACAGGTCTGTAAACTGGCAAGCTCTAAGCTCCTAAAGGAACCAAAATCCCCCAAAAAACAGATCTGGCCACTAGATGGCCTCGAGATAGCAATTTTATGCAACACAGACAGCTACCACTAGATGGTGGCACATCACTAAGTGCAATATGCACTTTATTTTACTACACTTCACTAGAATAAAATGAAATCAAAGAAGCTAACTTACTGTTAAACTTAAAACAAAGCTATCTGCCTCCACTTCCATTTCCAAGATCTTCCAATGCTGTACTTGACAGTCAGGGAGGAAGTGGGAGAACACATCTGGAACAAGCCATTTGTTCACTCTCCTTTCACTAGAGAACAGTTCCTGATACAGTTCTCTTACGTTTTAACTATGGGAATTTATTTGAATATTTCTGTGATCTGCCACCTCTACTTGAAGATACCTTTAAAGATATCTCATTTTGGGAAAAAACCCAAAAGATAGCCTTGCTGCAAATTTCATTTTAATTGCTACTCTCCTAAATCTACATACATCAACTTTCTGGAGATTTTTATCTCCTTGTTGGACAAATGTGAATACATGATCCACATATAAAATATATACCCTCATTATGTTATGCTCATTTTTCATTTAATTCACCAATTTCCTAGTAGAAAAACTGCTAAAAGTAACATTAAAGGTATATTACTATTTATAACTGTGTTTTTGTGAACTCCTCATACTATGAACAAATACAGAAAGTAAAGTTTAGCAATTTCCCTATGCACCCAGTATCCATAATAACCAACACATTCCAATTAAACACACACTTGCTTAAATACCTTATAATGTGTAACCACTCATGTTATGCATTTCCTTCATAGGTAAACAAAGTTTTCAACAAAACAGTCTCAGAACAATCATGAAAAATTATGATCTACAGAGTATTTTTGTCCAATGTGTAAGAGCACTGCCTGTGCAGTCAGACTCAGCTAAATACCTATTTGCAGAGAAGGCTGCCAGTTTATCCAAGTACATACTTGCACTCGTGAAGGTGGACACAAGGGTCTGGGAATGCAATTTTGGGCATCTGCAACTTAAAGGACCTAAGACATTAAAACAAATAATTCCCTTGGCCTCCAAGTACAGTGCTAATGAAGGCCTGAAGCAGAATTTAAAGGGAAGAAGTTCACACAACAAAGGATCTAAATAGGTTGAATACAAACAGTTATAGAACATAGAAAAAGGAGAGGAAAATAAAGCAAAAAAGAAAGAGTCATTTCTCTTTGCTCCCAAGAATACACTCTTTCTATGCTCCAACTACAGAAAGAGGTCAGACTACAAAATTCAGTTTGCTACTCTATAAACATCTCTACAGATTTGCTTTGTGAGGCAGACACATATTTTTATCCCAAAATGCAAACACTGCATCATACACCAACATGAAAAACACCTTCTGTGAAAACATTGTAACCTGCATCTGCAACAGTTAAAGACATTGCAAAATATATTACACAAGAAAGAACTAGTACAAAACCTAGGTTGAAAGACAATGGAGACTATAGTGGATTATCAAACAGCTTTAATCCTAATGAATTCTCAGCAGAACAGATATATCCCCAACACCAAACTTCCACCCAGGTTGCTAAACACATTTATTTCAGAAAGGGAATAAAAGCCTCAGAAATTAGAGAGAAATAAGCAATTGGTAAAACTAACAGCTTCCTCATAGAAACAGCTTTTAGTTGCTAAATCTGGCTTTGCTTAATGCAGTACACAAGTTAAAAGGCATGCACAGTGTGCACACAGTACGTGACAAAGAGCTGCAGGAGGGCTGGTTGAAATCAGAGGTTACCTGAAGACAATGCATTTTTATATAACAGTGGTTAGTTTAACCTGAAAATGAGCATGGTTGGATTTGTTCCAAAAATCAACCCATGAGTGTTTATTTCACTACCCTAACATCAGTAACTTTTATTCAGCACATGGTTTCTCACAAATTTTTCCTAGTTAAAAGTCAATTGCCGGATTCTTGTGATCTGGCCCTTAGATCCAACTAGAAGACTATAGAATTTCCAGTGCTAGACCTTCAAGCATTTACTATGATTTTTCTTTGCCCCCTTATCTGTGACAGATGCCACCAAAAAAAAAAAAAAAAGGCAACATATTTGCTGTATCTGGAACAGGAAGTGTTTATAATTTGTGCAAAGGCAGAAAAATCTGATCATTACAGTACATTAATGCAATTTATCACAGCTCTCTTTTATATTCCATAGGAAAAAGGCACAATTAAGATATACCTCAGTAGGTCTGGGATACAAGATAACTTACTGAAAAATGCCAACATGAAGATGCCATCATTGCCCACTCTAAGCTGATCTGCATCACTGAAATCATCCCGTGGTGGATACTCTTCTTCCTGGATTTACAGGTTAGTGATAATTTAGTGAAAAGTTTAGAATAACTATCTAAAGGACAAAGTATTAATCATGTTTCTAAAGCTAGAAGAAAATTGACATTTCTGTAACATGTCCACACAAAGGAATTTAAAAAAAAAAAATTTATATCTATAAAACAAATCTTATTTGTTGCTAATATTGACAGAGCCCAAATTTTCTGTAAAAGTTTCTGTAGAAGATATGTACATACTGTCTATTCATCTTAAATGAAACGAGAACTATTTCAGATTAGTACTTTCACAATCAAAACCAACATAATTTTTTCTTATTGTAACTTCCTTGATACGTAGTCAAACTATTAAATATTTTTTTGAAAAGTCATCACACAATATGCACTATATTTTTCCTGCTGGAAAGGTCTTCTAATAATTTCCTTAATAAAAAGTAAGAGTTATAGAATAAGGTTAGTATCTTAAAATCAAGTGCTGATGCAACAGCACTGCACTAACCAATTTTATAACCCACAGCAAACACAAGCAAGGCAAAGAACACCTCCGGGGTCACTAGAGGGCGCGAGCACATTAGAAGTGTCTAAAAGGCTTCTAAACTCAAAAAGCACAGCACTTGAAGTCAAACAAAAGCAAACAGAAGTCAGTCAAGACCATCCAAAGATTTCTTCTATTGTGGCAAAATGCTGGACCTTAAAATACTGAAAGTGAGAGTTGCGTTGTTTCTCAGCACTCGATTTTCATCAGAACTTTGCAAATATTATATATGCAGTTCTATGCACAGGTAAAAAACATTGTTCCAGTTGTAGACTGGCAAACACAAAAGATTTCACAATGAATGACAGCACTTCCTAAAGATCCTGATGAAAAATAAAACCAATTCAACACCATTTTTACACTTGAATGAGTAACATCAAAACAATGCAGGATGACACAAGTTAAATAATGCTGTCAGTAACAGCAGTAAAATGGTCTAAACAGAAACACAAGTAACATTCTTATCCTAATTTTTCCTCCTATTACCATAATGTATTGGAACTGACATAAGAAATTACCTATAAAAACAAATGAAATCAAGAGAGATTGAGTGAAATTTACTTGGCTGTTTCGCCTACAAGCACTTGCTACAGAAATAATGTTTATGACTAAAAGGGTATTAAACAAGCACAGTGATCTAAAGCTCTGTCATATGTTCCCCTTTGTCAATAGAGCAAAATTATTTACCAGGGTATGGCAATGAAGTTAAAACTGTGCTCAAACAACTGCTGTACCAACTCAGAGCAGTCACCTTCACCCTTAGTAATACAGCTGTGAAATTCCAGCTGTGCTCTATATTTCAGATTAATTAACCATGACACTGTATCAGATAACTTACTTAAGAACACTGCTGTTAACATGGACAATTCCATTGTAAGCACAAAAAGCCAGTTAAGCAACAATCCTTAGGGACAATATTTCAACTCCACTCATTTCAGGTGTTCCCAAAAGGTCATCTTAAGTGACTAAGACAGCATTGGTTTGTTAAGCTCAACTTTGCTGCAGCTACAAGACTGATGGAGAAGGAGGGAAGGAAGGCCTGAAAAGGCATTAAAAAAAGGGCTGCATTTGACTGTGTATCTCCAAATTGTATGCTCTAAAACATTCTTTTTCAAGTCAGGCCAAAAAAAAAAAAAAAAAAAAAGGTACTTTCAATTTTAATTTCACATGGTCTACTAAACCCCATACATCATAGTTTTGGACTTTTTAAAAATTGTCTGCTAACTACTGTACTTCATACTGGCATTTCCAAAACAATCAGTGAATTATGCTCCATTTAAAAGTCACCTCAGAAAAAAGAAAATTCTGCTCAATGACAGGAACAAATTTAGCAGAGGCTTCTCTGAGGCTTACACTTGTAGAAAACACAGGTCAATAAATACAGCTCAGGAACATGAGAGCAGATATTTGCAAGAAGCACTGTTCTATTAAATGTGAACAATTATTAATTTATCACACTCCATGTCAAAAAGGAAGATGAAACCGAGTTCTCTCTACTGTCTCCAAAAAACAGCATACAAAACTAAGAAATTAAATGAGCCTATATCTACGTCATTTAGGATTATGAGGTTTTATGAGCAGTCCTGCAGACAGAAAACACTAACTAACCACTGCTCAAGTCCCACTAATACTGGCTGTCTTTCAGTGCTCTCATTTGATCTGGTTAGTGCTAATTGCCCTTTCTTCAAAATATAATTGTTTGCCATCATGCAGTGAGGAATAAAAATGGGCAATGAAGAACAATTGTCCTCTACACAAATGCTAAATTTAAACATATTTTCACAAAATACTTCTGTTAGATAATGACATTTTTATCAAGGAGATATATTTTATTTATATTTTTCTTTTGAATGAGAAGAATGCAACACAACATATGCAAATCTATAAGATACTAATGCTTTTTCAGTATTTCATTGATTTTTGACAAATTTAGCCAAATTAAGGAAGACAGACAGCATTTCTTGCTTCCTAAATAAGCTGACATTTCTAGGAACAAAAAACTTATTGCTCCTATGACCACAGAAACATCTGAACAGCAAATTATATTATCGACATAAATGGCATGTCACACAGAGTAATTTCTCTAAACAAAAGAACATCAAATGGTACACAGCATCTATTGAATCTTTTCAATCCCCATAAGCTACCGTGCTCTCTGTAGTATTCTGAAAGATGAGGATTGTCTTTTCTCCTCAATGTATTTTAGCTTTTTTTCAAACTGAAATCTAGCATGGCATACAGGGAGACAATCCCCTTATTCAAGAAAAGAACCACTAAACTGATACAACTCTACCCAATGCAGTGTTTACAGAGAAAAACTTCTGAGGAAAGGGTCAAATTACTTAATAAACCTCATAAATTATAACTTCAGCATACAAACCAATAGGGAGAAATTAATTGTGTGGGGAGAAAAAAGGCACAATTAACCCCAGAAGCATTTGTTTGCCAGCAGGAAAATTCATAGCAAAGTCTAAACTAGAGAGAACTATACCATACCTCTGGACGACTGAGGAATATTTCATCAAACAGACTCCTAGATTCCCTAAACTGGGCGTGCTAAGCATGTAAAAACAGAAAAACATAAGACAAATGCAACTGAAAAGCATTAAGTAAAAGCCATTCATTGCAACATATAAACAAAGTCATTAAAGGGTTAGCAGTATTTTTGTCCATTTAAATTGCCCTTTCAAAACCGACCTTGAGAATTTGAAAAGAAAAAGCCAGGACAACTAATGCTATCACTACTGATGACACAGGGTTAGTACAATTTCTTTGATAAAATGAGATATCTGGGAGCATTTGAAAAGAATACATGTTTATACACAATCTATTCCTGAAAGACAAGCTACCCAAAGAATTATAAAATTATTCAAAGTTTCAGTAAACGTTAAGTTTAGATTGTTCATATTAAGTTAACACAGGGCCTATGATGAAGTATTTAATACGATCACATTAAGGATCTTTTTAAGTGGCCTACATGATTTGGGGGAAAAAATACAAAAGCTGCTTAATAAGTGTGCTGCACTTCCATGTAATTTTCCTCTCTTTTGCCTAATGAGTAGATCTGAACCTTTGCTGCACACTTTGGAGTACATCATGAAAATGATCAGCTCCACACATTGCTCAAAGTAGCATAAGCATATTTAACTTTTTCTAACTGTTCACATTTTTGCTGTCAAGAGGCAATATATCCTTGTTTACAAGGAAGAAAGCAGAAGCTTAGAACACAGCAGAGTTCACATTTGTAAGAGCACTATTTTCATAAGGCTGAAAATAAAAAACTGAAAATAATTTGTCTGTTTTGTGAAGTGTGTAACATGCGGGTCAGATAATGCCTGCAGCTGTCACTTGTGAAAGTGAGAAAACAATGGAACTTTGCACTACTGTTACATAATTAAGTTACTTATCTGTTCTTCCATGGGTATTCAGAGCTAAATCCTTCCCCTAAGTATGGCAAACCACCACTCAAACTGTAACAAGAGCCTTCTTTCTTATGCCAGCCATCTGCCACATTAAGACAGTCTTATTACACAGTCTTAGTTTATCTCAGTGTTAAGTCCAGAGGTATTAAATAAGGTAGGGATTTTTTGGCAGCATCACATGGTAAGATAATTAAAATAGCAATAATTAAAACTGCACTGGCACAAAATTTTAATATCATCTACAAAACTGAAATTCAGCTTCAGCATTTCTTTTTTCCCAAATCCCAACTTTGCAACCTTAATGCTGTTTCTTTAATACAGCTTGTGTGTGTGAACACATTTGCTTAAAAAAAAAAAAAAGAAAAAACAGAGGCAAACTGAACAGAATTACTGTCAAACTTGAGCACTTCAGCAGTCAGTAAGAATGTGACTTTCAGATACACTTCCGATACTGACTCAGTACTGCCATAAGTCTAGAATCTTTTAGTCAATCTCTGCCTTGGAGGAATAATAGTGTGTTCCTACTGATTTTTCAAGTTAAATTCTTGTGGCATCAGCATGTAGTTCTTGAATTTCAAGCTCTCCTGTATGTTCTAGCAAAGCAGACTGTGAAAAAGTTTATTTCTCACTTAATTACTGTATCCAACTCTCTTGCCTCTTACCTCCAGCTTCCTTTTCTCTCCCTGGTCTTTTCTTACACACCAGCTTCAGTTCCTTTCCCAAGACTACACTTTGTCTCCTCCTGGGTTCCTTTCTCCACCAATCTCAGTTAATCCTTTTCCCTTCTGTTTCTCATTTACGTCTTTCTACTCTGTTCATACCACTGCTCTCCATTCATCCTTGCCTTTTCTTATTTTGACTTAGACCCATCCTCTTTGATCCCTGCTAGAGCCAGTTACTTCTCTGCTCAATCAAAACCAGACTTCTCTTCCCACAACATGTAAGGTTCAGAGGCTCAGCCAATGTCCTTCTTCCCTCCAGCCACCACTGAAGAGAGCTCAATCCAGTGGTTTTCCCTTTGCCTTCTAACTGGAGGCTAAGAATAATAAAACTGCTTTAGGGCACACCAAAATTGCTATTTCTCAGATCCAGTGTTTTCACCAAAAGCAGTCAAGAGCAGCCATAAGGTGCATTTACTTTTAGCTCTGTAATTCTATTCTGATATTGAATATTTGAGAATATTCTCTGGGAACAGCACATCTGAAGTCTCATCCCCTTCAGAGCTATGAGCAGCCTAAACTTTTTCATGCATTTACAAAATTTGAAGCTGTATGTATCAACTGAGGAAACTACTTTTTCAAAAATTTTTTTACTTTGACCAAAACCAGGCAGACTGTTCAAGGAAGGGAAGAAGATGTTTCTGTCACAGGGACCTGAACTTGCAAGAAAGAGCAAACAAAAGTTTAAAATGACAAGACGAAAAATACTTGTTCTGTTTTGGGGTTTTGCTTATTTGTTTGGCTTAGTTTATTCCGGAAATTGGCTGAACCTCAGGCTGAGTTCAAGGGAAATTGCTTGTACGCCTGAAATGTGCATCTCATAAGGGTCTAGATATAAGAACAAGAATCTTGTGTGAATTGCACACCTTGTCTGCAGTGTTACAAGTACTCTACAAGTCAAGGTTTATGTTGTTAATGCTCCAAATTTGTAATTACAGAATAAGGATTTGATTCAAACCAGTATTTCAGCAAAAGTTTTACTAATGTGAAAAGCAGTAAGGACAGACTACAAAGAATCCCTGCTCCTCTTAGAGCAGATAAAATGTGACAATGGAGATCATCCCCTCACTGCTAAAACTGACTGATTTGACTGGCAAGTCAAATCTCCATGGTTTCCTACTGAATTCAGTCAAACAGGTTTGTGTGACACTGTCACTGGTCATGTAACACAAACTCACTTTAACATGAGCTGTGCATACCTTAAAGTGAGTGCACTGTGAGCACTGTGCAGCAATCAAGAAAGGACCTGCCTCCTGCTGGGTGAGTAAAGGTTTTATCCAGTCACAAGCACACCACAGCTAGTAAGACTTTAAATGTCTATCAAGCATAATAACATTTGATCTCAAGGAGGAGATTTTTAGTGAAAGAAGAGGAAGCCTTTTTTAGGTATAGTATATTATGGTCAATGCTAACAAGCAGCAGAATTTCCACATTCCAAAACTTCAGAGAAAAGAAGAAGCTTGCTTACAAAACTAACATTTACCACTAACTGCAGCTACCCATCTTCTATTTCAAAGACTGTACTCTTCATAAGGTTAATTCTTACAAAACTAGAAACACTGAATATATGCCTATGAATTGTTTACCACAACTCATGTAGGGGCTTTAAGTACTTGGAACACTTCTTTGAGCTTCAGTATTTAAATTTCCATAGATCAAACAACAGGAATCTTTCCTTTTAAAAACCATCTAGACAATTTGGGGTCATGACCCTTCCAGACTGTTGAAATTCTCCCTTCCTCTCTAAAGGTCTTTGTAATTCTTTTGGTTTTATATCCAAAACAGCACACATTAGTGATAACTCTACAAAGTAACATTAGTAGTGGATATCTAATTAAAAGATGACCAAACACGGGATAAACTGCAAAAACAGTGCAAAATTTGGCTTTTAAAGCTGCTTAGACAGCTATGTCTTTCAAAAGACTGAATATCACGTGCTTTTTATAGTATTTACAACTAACTTGCATTATCTATATAAATGTAAACATCTAAGTATTTAAATCAGCCTGCCATTATTACAATAGTGGGTTATAATATGGGCCCAATTGTTATAAATAATTAGCCTAACACATTTCACAGAACTGAAATACAGCAGAAATGTGTCACTTACTCGCTGGGCAACTTCAGCTGCAGCAGCTGCCATGGCTGCAGCTTTGGCCTTCTCTGCTTCATCGTACGTAGGAAGAGAGGTAGCTACACTGTATGGAGGTGGTACAGGATAAAACTCATTGTGTGTGTCTGTTCAAAATAAAGAAGTTATTCATTTTTAAACCAGAAAGATGTCAAAAATATTAACTTTCACATGCACATAATTATACCTTTAAAGTATATTTTTTACAGGGGCTGAAACTGAATATACTTGCATTTTTAAGTTCTTATAAATATTTTTAAAAGAAAAACTTTTAACAGCTTGATGGTACTTTGAGCTGCTATCCAAGGCAAAAATCTTAACATGGTGGCAAGGAAACAACAAATTAATGAAGAAAAAAAAATCATATTTGGTTGGGTATATCCCCAGGCATTCCAACTAAATGCTTTTTATCCAATCATACAAAAGATATACACAAAAATCTTTAACAAAAAAAAGGTCATAGATATCAGTATCAATCTGTTACTTCACTCTGGTAATAGCCATGCTGTATTCTTATTAGTGTGACATTGTTGCCAACTCTAGTTGCTCTCTGAAAATCAAGATCTCAATTTCAACACATTCTTTTAAAAATTGTTCCTTCCATCAAAATGGACCATAGACATCATTCTTCTGCGTTGTAACAGTAAGACATTGCCATATAGAATAGAATCATTAACAATATTTATTAAAAGTACTTAAAATATGCCTTGAACTTCCTCCTACAGCCAGCAGTAGCTCATTAAAAGGCTGTTTACGTGGTAAAGATTTGTCAGCACAGGTCACATGGCAAACAGATTTGTCAGCACACCAACACAAGGATGTTATATATAGGGATAATTCCACACAGCTATGTATTATACTTGCAAACACTGTCTTAAAGAACAGGGACAGGAAACTGTTCTTTTAACAAACATTAAAAAATTAGGTTGGCAGTTACTCCTAAAATATTTGTTTGGCACATGGGAGACAAATCCATGTAACTTTACTTAAACAGGAACTTCAATGTTGCCTGTTGTTAACTCTCCCATATCCCAAGTCACAACCTCCTAAGAAAGGGAGCAGTGAATAAATGGATAAAGAGACTCATTACTTATTTTTCATGAGAAATTTTATCAAGAGCCTTTAAAGCAAAATAACCCTTTCCATGGCAATATTTTCACCAAACCATGTAACACACTAAAGAAGTCTGAGGAGTTTTTTATAAAGAGGCAATGAAAATTGCTAATGAGGTCTAATAATGAAGCGCTACTCAAGAATGTAGATTAAATGTGGAAATGAATAAGCAGATTTAAATAAAACCTATTTAACTAATTAATGAACATCCATTTAGCCTAGCAATTTGGAACAATCAGCATAATTTACAAGTGTGCTTCTTCTGGCCAAACCAAAGGGCTGCACATCAAAGGAAAGCTTTTTACTGCAATTGTGTGCACTGGGAAAAAAAAAAATACATGGCAACATCAGACCACTTTGAACCAAGAGCTGATTCATACACGCTCATCCCTGACAAGCTGCTATTTGAGAAAATACCTGAGGTTGCAGCTGCTTCCACAGCTATGCTACAGTAAGGAGGAGGGGAAGCGTCAGCCTCAGGTAAGGCTGCTGGCTGCGGCGGCTGCGGAGGCTCTGCAGACGTGGAGGGCTGCTCAGCCGCTGAAGACTCTGGGGGGTCATCCTCATTGTGGAGCTTAGGAGAAAAACACACACATTTCAGAGGCTTGCAGGGAATACTTCGCATGACAAACACACGCAGAGACATGTTCAAAGAAAGACAAGATTACTCTCATCAACAAAACAAATTATTTACAAAACACTTCAAGTAGTCCAGCTAAATTCTTTTAAGCAATCACCTAAACATTATCTTAACTGCCTTGCCTTATTTTGCCCCAGGAATGGTTTTCTTCTCAGGGATTTTCAGAGTCTTACAACTCTGGAGTTTTCCATGTTTACTATATAGCAAAATACTATTATATGAATATTTTAATACCATTATATTTTTGTTCTTATGTATAATCATAAAATGTATCAACCTATTTTAAAACTCATCAGGTGAGAAATACTATTGTTTATTGTATTTATCTAGAAGAAAAATAATTAAGACACATTTCTACTTCTGTAAATGGGACTTTCATTCTCTTGCATCTTGTCAAAGAGCTTCTCCATGCAAATTCTAAGACTTCTTAAAAAGTGCTTTTCTTTATACTCTGGAATCAATCCTTTCCCTACAAAACTTCAAAGTTGCTGGTTTGTTTTTTTTTTTTCCTTGATTAAAATATAGTTTTAAAGAGACATGTCCAGTAAAGCATATACAGAAATAAGAATTTGTATAAGGAAGAATGCTAATTAAAACTGTGGAATTCAGATCCAGCACCTAATATCTTTCCTTAGAGAAGGCATTTTTGATTATTTTAGCTAATTGATAGTTCTTAGAATGCATCAAGCAAAAGAAAGACTGCTAGAATTAAAAAGTAATGGTTCCCAATAGTATGAAATACAAGATAAGATGCCTAGAAGGCAACAACTTAAGCACCACATGTAAAACCCAGACCAAAAAAATAAGATTAAATTAAAAAGGATTCTATAACCTTAAATTGCTACTTTTTATAAATACCCTACAGCAAAATATTATTTCAGTAACAAATATTAAGTATATAACTACAATTATTTCCTATTAGGCAAAGTACAAACAGACTACTGGAAAAAGTGCCTTCTGAGAAGAAGGATAAATTTCTTAATAAGCAGCACAACACTCATACCTAAATTGTTTTAATATGCAGATAATATCAAAGTTCACAGAATGGTTGAGGCTGAAAGGGACCTCTGAACCCATCTAGTTCAACCTCTCTGCTCAAGGAGCAGGACCTACAGCTGGATGTATGAGACCACATCCAAACACCTTTTAAATACCTTCAAGGATAGAGACTACATGGGCTATGCAGAAAACCTGTATCATTGCTCAGTCACCTTCACATTACTAAAAATAAGGGAAAAAATGTTTTCTGATGCTCAGAGGTTACCTTTAATAGAAATTATAGGTGTTTTTGAGGGTTTCTGGGTCCTGAGCAATCAGGTCATTTAATGCCTAATCAGTGATCCAGACGTAGCAGCAACATAAGAAATATTTTTGGCCATTTCAAGTAGTTAAATCCAAAGAAAACAAATGCACTTCAAAATAACCTAATAGATTCTGGGATACAGAAAGCAAGTGAAAATACAAACCACTCAATTCTAAAAAGGTCAATCAGATCAGAAAAACCAAGCTGAGAGCTACAAACATTATGGTTCTAAATTAAATACAATAATTCACAAGAAAAATCTAGTATTGCAAGGGATATAGCCAAAACAAGCCCATTCTTAAATAAAACTAATTTGATTAACCAACTACTGGCACAGTTCTTGCACAAATGGCTACCCTCATTCAGGATGTGTGTGTAGTTCTGACTACCCCACCAAAACAACCTGGTCTTTGGGCAGAGGAAAAAGTAAAGCAAACTTGAATGGATCTCTGTTACTTCCATTCTTCCTCACCTGCCCTCCTCCTCTTCAATCACTACAACTTTTTTCCCTACCACACCACAGTAAATGCTGTCACTATTCTGAAGATACTGAGATCCACAAGCACGTCACTGACCAAAGAGCCTATTACTCATAAAAAAAAACAGAACAAAAAACTTTGCCATTCCCTAGAAATATAATTTTACGTCTTCAGCATGTTTTCTTGAAAGCTGTTTTACTCCAAATTATCTGTAATATGCTAACAGTGGAGTCATTTAGTAGATGATGGAGTTAACATGAAGATAGGACAAGAATATGTACATGAGACTTCTTGCCTTCAAAGACAAAGCTAATGAGTCAGTCAACAGTTATAGTAACTGCAATTAGGAAATGGAAAAATTCCATCCTAAGGGTTCCATACAATAGAGAGCTGTTATACCCTTTAGTGCCACTCAAAGTGCCTTTATTTTGTAAAACTTATATTTAGGAACTAAGTATTTCTATTTATCCTCTCTTCTATTATAGAGTCCTCCCAAATTCTAAAAAGCACCAAGGTTATCCTAACACAGCAACTTAAGGAAAAAATCTTCACCTCTTTTATTAAAAAAAAAAAAAAAAAAAAGCCAAGAAATAACAACAACCTCACAATAATTGGATTAAGTAGTTTGAGTGTTTACAGCTAAGATAATAAACACAAGTTGTTTCATGAACACAAATTAGTTTTTGTTAGCTCTTGTTCAAGTGTCCTGTGTCCTACCCTCTCCTCAAGGCAGTAACTTCAGCTCCTTTCGGAGGACTACTTCGCTGGGTTAAAACAAAACAAAACAAAACCCCTCAACTGCAGCAGAATTTGCCACAGTAAACTGGAAATTTTGCCCACATCAGCAGGGCATACAGCAGTGGTAATATCATTTTGTCTTGCAGCAACTCTGCCTTGTCTTCACAGAGCACTGACTCTCCTCTCTGGAGTCACCAGCTTGCTTGAAACCAGTAGGAATCTGACTACCTTTGAGCCTCCCCGTTCCCGTTTAATTTTGGCTTCTACTGGCGGTAAATTTAGAAGTTATTTTTGGAGACAGAGGAAGAAGAGGCCTGACACTCTTCATAGGCTTCATTGCCATAGAAACCAAGCTAAAAACATCCAGAAAGGAACAGAAAATATCTGTTTCAAGGCATTACTTATGCTATGTACTTAAATGTCACCTGAAGCAGCATTTAACATTGAAAGTATATAAATAGTACCCAAGACTTCCATTTTCCAATAGTAAGAATGTTTTACCTAATTTTTAATTAAAGTACTAAGGAGAAAGCACAGTTCATCATCTCAGCCCCTCCCAAGCCTCCAATGAACCAGTATTCAGTAGTAGGCAATATAGTTGCTTTTGTCAAGATTACGGTCAAAACAATTACCAAGATCTATTAAACCACAGACAACTCTAAATTAGTACCTTCCCCTATTCCCTCCCTCACATTCTGAAAGTGGGTGACACTGAAATATTTTTTCTTCATGTTTTAGTCTGTATTTGGGGTATTTGGCTGACTATATGGAACTTCACTATAAAAAGAAAAAGTGAGTACTTTGCTATTAGACACATTACTCAAACTGTTCATGCCAGTATTTCAAACCCTGCTTTTGCAGCCTTCAAACTATAGTACATTACAGGCTCATATTCTCAAAAAGTGTCTATGATAGGGCAGGTAAAATTCAAAGATCAATTGAGGAGCAATGGCTGTTCTGCCAACAATGACTCAGTCTCATGGTAACTTACATAAGGATGAACAGCACAGAAAAACACAATAGTTTCCTTCATATGATTTTTACCCTACACTATCTTCAGTTTCCTTCCCAGAAAAGATCTACAAAACAGTGATCCACTATTTCATTTCAGAAGTTGTTAAAATCAATGCCAGACATTTCAGCACCTAAATGTTATATAAAATACAGCTATTTTTATTTTCTACTTCTACATTAATATTTCTTTTAAGAAGAAATTATTCTTGTACAATGTATACAATTCTTCCTTCTAGAACTGATTTCCTTAAGTCTGTTATTTGGTATAATGGTTTCCAAAGTAATCAGATGCAATATCTGAAATCAGCTGACAGCTTACAAAGAAACATGATCCACGGGAAAGTGCTTAGAACAGAAGCTTTTACTGAGGGGGTGGATGCAGATACTTTAAGTGTTTAGGCTTATCAAAATAAAAGCTAAAAGTGGAAGATCCCATTCTCTACTTAACACTTTATCTATCTGCAGATAGTAACTTTATCTGACCTACAGATGTTTACTTTTCTGGCTAAACAGAGTTTGTTTCATTTCCGATGAACTGATTGGACAAGAGTGGCAATATAAGCAAGTTATCCAATTATGCCATTAAAAAAAAAATCAGGGGAAAAGGATATAATAAGATGTTTGTTGTCACCAGCACCAAAAATATATAAGATTAGAATGATGCTCTCTGATATAGTGCATTGAAGTAGCACATGATAATTCTAGTCATAGTGTAGAAACACCACTCAGTTTCTGTTACCTGATTTTACATTTCAAAAGCTGCTTTTTACTCCTTTCATAAAATATTATTTATGGAAATCAATACATTATAAAATTATTGCAACACAACTTCAACAGCATACTGCACATTTTAAAAATTCTTTATTTATAAACATGCTTTTTTCACGCTGCTTTCTTCAGTGTAGCACAAAATTATGCAAGGGATACTGCTGTACAAGTTAAAAACAAAAGAAAAGCCCAAACAATAATCGAGCTTTCTTCTCCTGTTTATTTTAATATCTTTATTACCAGCTCATCTTGTCAAAATGTGACTTTTAGGTAAATTTTAGCGGTGATGGTTCTGTCTGGGGCACCACAGAGCTACACAAAATTCTCATTAGCAATCATAAATTACAAAACGCTTTCAACATGTCCTTCTTTCTACCTTTCAGATGAAATTACAGTTTTGAAGAAGCTTTTACTCTTCCAGTTTTGACCTTACACTGACAAGTTTACGGGTTCTTCCAAACTGTATTAAAACTAATACAGAAATTCCATTACATTGGACCCAATACTTTGTTTCAAGTAAAACTGTGGTGACAGCCAAGTAGATCATGCAAGTTCAACCCCTGCATGCTTAACAGTCCATAGATACACTTCTTTCACAAAAAGCAACACTCTTGGCAACTGAGATTTACCTTCTTCACTTGATCTTCTATTATCAATTTTTCAGATTATGACAGAAGGTCAACCAAAAATATCCTTTTATTGCAGGTTGGAGGGAAAGGCATGACAGACTCAAGATTGCCAGTGCAGTGCACAAAAAGAACTCTGATATTTCTGCATAAGATTCATGACATTTTCCATACTGGTACGGACATATTTATTCCATAGAAATCATAACATTGTAAATATAAGAGGTGCAACAAACAGTGGGTTAGAAAAAAAAGCTGTCCTCTTCAAAAAGCTAACAGAGAGCTTTTCACATCTGGGTTTCACCTGATGCCTTCATTTGCTGAAAAATTCAAGTCCTTTTACACTTGCCTACTGGTAGCGATTTGTAAGTCTGCAATAGACTGCTCTCTACAAATGAGGCATAAAAGCAGAGATCTCCTGCTACATAAAAATAACAAATACAGGCTGCAAATGTAATGCTTGTTTTGTAACCACACACTGCATTTTCCAGCTTTACTAGTCTAAAAATAAGATTTATTTATCTGTAAATAGCAAAATCTTAATCTTGGGATTTTTAAGGCAAAAAAAAAAAAAAAAAAAATCTTGAAACAAAATTTGATTCTGAACCTGTTAAAAACACTTCATGATGTTTCTTTTTTTTGAATGCTACCTAATAGCATCAACAGCTTATACGATCAGTTATTAGTCTTCTATTTTTAGAAAAATACATAAAACCTATATCATTAAAACAATCTCCATTAACAGAATCACAGAATGGTCTGTGTTGGAAGGGAGCTTAAAGATAAAAGCGTTCCAATCTCCCTACCATGGACAAGGACACCTTCCACTAGACCAGGTTGCTCAAAGCCCCCTCCGGCCTGGCCTCGAGCACTTCCTCAGATGGGATGCTCACAGCTTCTCTACACATGTTCCAGTGCCTCACACCCTTCACAGGAAACAATTTCTTCCTATACCTAATACACATCTACCCTCCTCCAGTTTGAAGCCATTCTCCCTTGACCTGTCACTGCATGTCCTCATAAGAAGACTCTCTCTGGCTTTCTTGTACAGCCCCTTTAGGTACTGGAAGGCTATGATAAGGGCTCCACAGAGCCTTCTTTTCTCCAGGCTGAACAATCCCAATTTCTATAGCCTTTCTTCATAGGAGAGGCTCTCCATCCCTCTCATCATGCTGGTGGCCTCCCCTGGACTCTCTCCAGCAGGTCCCTGTCCCTCCTGTGCTGGACCCCAGGGCTGATGCAGCACTGCAGGTGGGTCTCACAGAGCAGAGCAGAGGGGCAGAATCCCCTCCCTGCCCTGCTGCCCACGCTGCTCTGGATGCAGCCCAGGACACCTTTGGTTTCTGGGCTGGGAGTGCCCATGGCTGGGCCATGTCCAGCCTCTCACCCACAGCACCCCCAAGCCCTTCCCAGCAGGGCTGCTCCATCTGTTCCTTCTCCAACCTGTGTTTGTGCTTGGGATTGCCCCAGGCCAGGCACAGGACCTTATACACTGGGCCTTGTTGAAATTCATGATGTTTGCATCCACTCACCTCTCAAGCCTGTCAAGGTCCTTCTGGGTGCCTTCCTTCCCTCCAGCATGTCAACCACACCACACAGCTTGGCGTCAAACACCAAGGCAAACTTGCTGAAGGCAAGCACCAAGATCAATCAGCTCTGATTTAGGTCACTAGTAGCCACTGAAAAATCAAAACTAAAACAAATAATCTGTAACTACACTTGGAGAATAGTTTTAAGAGCAGAAGAGCTAAATAAATCTTTCTGCAAAATAAATGTCTTCATTTTCTTGTTTATTTGGAAAAAAACCCCCACATTCACAACAGTTTTTTAAAAGAAATATTTCACAATTTTCTAGAATGCAAGGATTCTTGAGAAAATACACCAAACAAACCACATTGTATTTTAGCTTACTAGCTTTCTCCTCAGTATCAGTTTATCCTCCACAAATAAGGTAGTTTACAACATGCCTTTTTCTTCAAATGTGTGTTTTAACACCAATCTCCCATGAACCAGTGCAGACCAGCTAGCAGGAAGGCAACTATTTCCAGTTCTCTACCAAATGCATTTATGCTCTGCTACAATATAGCCCTGGCCCCAGCACTCCAGAGAAACACCATCCTCTAAAGACTGGTGAACCTTCAGACTAATAAACACTGAACTACTAAATGATTAAGCTTATAAGACACTTCAGCAAAATGCAGAAGATAGAAATTTCCAGCTATTTTTTGCTTTTATGTATTCAAAACTAAGTGAACAAATCTGATTAGAATTCCTGATTGCACAGAACAGATGCACATCATTTTCTTTTCCTCACCTCCCCATCACTTGGCAGCATCAACTATCCAACACTCAGATCTAGCAACATCCCTTCATGATAACTAAGTGGGGGTTGGTTTGTTGTTTTTTCTTTTTTTTCATGAGGCATCTCTGCAGAAAGTTTTCAACAGTAGTTAGTATGTCAAAAGGTCAAAGGTGTAAAATCTGCACTAGAAGCAGGAAAACTGAACAGAAGTCCATTGCTGCCATTCCACAGCTGTGCAGAAATACCAAATGTGTCTGTTAAACAGGGATTAGATACCATGGAAACCCAGAACCTCTGGAGGCAAACTTCAGCTGAAAAGAATCCAGAGATTTATAATGAATGTCGTTGAAAAATAAGTTGCCAAAAGAATGGCTCTTCTACCACAGTGAATTTTCTTGTACAAAAATAATCTGAAGCAAGTGAAAGTGTTTCAAAGGCATTTAAGTGATACTTAAATTATCTTAGTTCTCTTTTAACTAGAGATCTTTAGGCTATTGAATTTTTTAATTTTTTTTAATAATCTTATAAATCAGATTTAAAAAAAAAACACTAAGTAAAACAATGGTGATCGGGACTTCATGATGGAAAAGAGAATAAAAACATTTTAATGTGTGTGTAGATAGACCTATATAGATATGTCTGCCCATCCCAACAACTACCTCACATATAACATCCTCTTTCATTTTACATAGATTATAATCCAGATTTAACTGATTAATTACACATTTGGTAGCACAACATACACATCTGCATTCATTCCCTATGGCTTCTATTGAGATGCATTCCTTCCAAATCCTTCCATTAACAGTAAAAGTAGAGGTATTAGTGAATATGAGAACATATCTGGTGTAATGTTTGAACTCTTCTAGAAAAGTAAATGTTCTAAGACTAATGATACTAGAAGTATGGTCTTATTCTTCAAAGTATATCCATTTCCCTTCCCCTTTTCTTGAAGGTTTCTTGCCTAATAAAGAATTATGCCTCAATAATTTTGAATACTGGAATTACAATCCAAACAAATATATGCTTCATATTTATTGTAAAATTATAAATTGGGCATTGTTTCCTAGGGTTTTTCCTATTGCAGAGTCATACAAATTAATAGAGAAATTTGCCAACAAAAAACTGATGTCTCTAAATACTGACAACAACGGCTGGGACCAACATTTTCAAATCTTCACAAGGGTATAAAAAATTTATGGGAAAAAAACATTGTTAAAAGCTTACTCTAAAGCTTTGTACACAATGAGATACTGCAACTCTGATCTACTCCAGGATGCAGAAGTCACTAAAAACATTGTCGCCTATCATGTAGCCTTCTGTTTGTCAAATAGTAACTTGAGAACAGCTTGAGGAACTGGTTTAAATTCTATAAACAAAGTATAAAAAAGAGGTTTTCCTCCTTGAACACTTTCCAGATAGAAGAAACTCGGTAACAAAACAGAAGCTACATTACCAAGACCAGAGGTCAGTTTAAGGGCATGTTCTGACTCCTACACAGTCATCAGCACAGGAGTCTTAATCACTTCTTTGACATCCATTTTCCTCAGGCTCCCCAATATGCATGGCAGGTCCATTCCAGCTGGTAAAGTGTACATCTCTGCCTATTCCACTAACATCTGTCTCAGATTTGATGCATGAGTTTGTTTTCTTGAATCTGCAGATATAATCTGCCTGTATAACCTTACATATTGACAGACTGCGTATGTTTGCTTCTCCTTGTGTACTTTCTTTTCTAAATCAAACCTCAGTGAGCACTCTACAATTTTAATATTGCACAATTAGGTGAACAACAGCTTCTCGACTGCTTTACCCACTGCATCTGTAAGTATTGGTCACTTCCAACTCGCACCACCTATTTCAGAAAACTTTTAAGAAATCCACTTCCCCTTCCTTTCTGTAGCTCCCCTTGTGAGTAACCAAAACTGTGGACAGTACCAAACACAGGTCCTGTGTTTCACACAATGATATTTCATGTTCATTCTCACGATATTCCCTAATGACAATGTTTCGTCAGGTTTTGTTGGCAGCTGCACTTACCAACAGCTTCAGTCACAGGTCATGTCTTTACTCAGAAGCAGCTTTATAAAATCAGTACAGAAAGTAGATGCTGATCATTCTTAAGTCACAGAGAACATACACAGCACGTAAACTGTAAAAGTAGAGGGAACAGGAAAGCCTGTAAAAGAGCAGACTCAATATTCAACAATTAGTTCCATTTTCCCTTTTAGCCTACATCCATTTGGGCTGCAAAATTAAATGTTGATTGAAAAAGCTGAATATTACTCTAAATGTTATACATATTCCAGTTAAAGTACAATGGGAAAGCTCAAGCATAAAAACTTCTTAAAGACAATGCAGGACGATGCTAAAATGATAAATTTATTTTACAAGGGAATAACAAAGATGAAGAAGAGTTTCTTCATGGAAATGTATTATAGAAACTGAACTGCAGAAGCAGCATGCAGTTTCACCTCAAACTCCTGATTTGAAAGAAGTAGGAAAAAAAGATTCAAGTTTGTGTCTCTTGTATCATGCATGGGTGTCATTGAAAATTCTTCAGAAAAACTATGAAAAACTTAAAAAGTCTCAAGTTTATCACCAACCCAGGAATTTTATGGCATGTGTGCTTAAATAAAGCACCCCGCCCCCCCAGCAGAACAGTTTCCTACTCAACAATATCACTCAGTAGCCCAAATTGAAATCATTAAATAAAATATAAATCAGAGGATACTATTAATTCTATTCTTATTAACGAGTCAATTGTGCTTGACTTTTTCAGTGTAACCCATTTTCTAAGTAACTGGAAATGGAGTAGTTGAGCTTATTGTGAACCACAAGAACAAGCTCTACTGAAAAGATTTTCATTTTGACTTTGACAACTCACACAACACTTACACACATTCAAGGTCTTTCTTTTAAGAAAGGCATGTTTAGGTCTCAACACATAGTTGGCAATTTTTTCAACGCTCCTGTTAAAGAGTGCCGACTGAGAAATTAAAAACACTCCTACAAAATATGTGGCACAAAGGACAATTCTCTGGACCTCTCAATTGCCAGCGAGATGATACACACACCTGAAAGCAGGCACTTTCCAGCAGGTTGGTTAATTATAAGGCAGCAAAAAAAACCAAAAAAGCAGCAGTCCAGGAAATTCACCTCTTGAGAAGACAGCAGAACATAACCAAATCAATGCTGTCACTAAATCATAGAAAGTATTCTTAGGAGGAAAATAGTATATATGGAGGTACACAGGAAAGAAACATAAGTCACACTGCTCAACATCAGCTGTGGCCCAGCACTGCAGGGCTTTAGTGGCCAGCTCCTTTATTTGAATTATGCACTCATTCTAGAATTTGGAAGAGATTTTAAAGAGTAAATAGCTTGTGCAAGTATTTCCTAACCCTTTATTCCATGTATTTGATGCAAGTCAATTTTATGACCACAACCCTGAAGATTCAATTAAGAGCCTTAATGCTTCAGTACATTCCTTGAAAAATACCTTAAGGACTGCTTCTGTTAAATTTCAAGATATAACAATTGATTCATAAGTGCCATGACTAAAATGGACAATTGGCTTCAGTATCACCCAAGACCCCTATCTCAATTGTTTCATGTTTTACCAAAGGCACCACTTACTCCTCAAAGATGACAAGTGTTAATTACACTAACCATTACCAAAGCAATGTTTAATCACGAGCTTGCACCACTTTTAAAGAACCCCAAACTTCTTTCCTGCAGGAAGGAAAGAACTGCTACTGTAAGTATTCTCTTTTCAATAATCTTTCCTCAAGGCTGCTCTACATTACAAGGCTGCTCTTTTCAGATTAATCAGGGAAAAACAAAAGCATGCTCAATAGCTCAATATATATCTTTACCAAGGACATAATTCTGATCTCCCCTACAAGAGCAACCAGTGAATTACTTTCAACAGGTAAAATATTGTTCAAAGCTAAAATGGACAAATCATGTTTGTGAATATGTTAAGTTACCCTCCAAGAGTGAGGAGACCGACTTTTTCTTCATTTTTCACAGGAAATCCACATTTTACAAGTAAGAAGGTGGCAGATCTCTGCCAAGCACCTAGTAACTAAAGAAAAAGAAAGATGGGTTTATAAAGAAAGATGGAGTAATATACAGTTATTGCAGATATATGTGTCTACACCACTCAAAGTTCAGAGGACTTCTTTGTGATTGTTCTGTGCAGTCCAAACACAGCTGGAGGCACAACCATGGATGATATTGGGGGGCATGAATCAGTATCTAATGTTTTGGTTATGGAGTGATTGAGGACTAAATTAGACTGTCTCAGTTTAGCCTAATCTTACCCATGAAAAAAGAAACAACACTTAAGTGGAACAAACAGTTATACGTTAAAATGGAAATATATTTTTCACTTTCACTGTAAATCA